>NC_059273.1:17755052-17770052 GCF_017591435.1 Portunus trituberculatus
CCTAATGTCAATAAAATGGTCTAATCGTACACAATTCTCAATGTAAAAATGTGTCCCAGTACTAAAGAGGTTAATTTCTATATTATCTCTGCTGAGGTACCTGTGTGGTTGCCATAATGTTCCACAAAGTCAGTAATTTAAGTGTTTCATTTGGTCCATCTATTTCTCTTGCCTATTTTAAATCACCTGGTGTAGTGAGAGAGTAAGCTTCAAGGAAATTCAAATTAAGTGTCTCATCCGTTGCTTATCACGTTAGAAGCAAAGCATTCATGAAAAAAAGTGTTTGGTTACGCATGTTGTATTATATCTATTCATTGTGGCTCATGAACAGTAAATCTCTACGGCTCGTGCACAATAAATCGTAAAGGTAATTGTGTAACCTCTGTATCAAAACATTACACAGGGACAGTTTGTAAGCACGTAACATATTTGTCTATCTTTCATGTGTATTAGTGTCATTGCGCTGCAGAAATACATACAGTTGTTTATTCGGAAAATCTATTGCCCATCAAGCTTCCAAAACAGACGATTCATGAGCGTTTATTTTCCTTTTCAATAAGTGACACGATGTATTCTTTACGTTATATTATGAACAGTGATTTCTAAAAACCATAACGCATTTTTTTATGTATCTTCTTATCAAATCTGACACTGAAAACGTCAATGAATAAGTAGCACATTATTTTTCTTTTTTATAAGTAGTAACCTCTATACTCAGCAAAATGTCATAGTTTATTCAAGTCTTACACCACAAAATATGACGCACCTTTAATGCTGGACAAGTGATATAAGTGACGCTTCTCCTCAACACTTCTCGGAAAGAAAGAACAAGAGAGTTACGTGGAACCTTGTCTCCCTCCCTCATCTCTCACACTCAGCCATTGAACGCACTTCTTGAAACACTGCGACGGAGGTGAACTCAGAAAGCAGCTTGTTTTATTAATGAAGAAGAGGAGGAGGAGGAGGAGGAGAAAGAGGGGAAGAGAGGAAGAGGAAGAGAGGAAGAAGAAGAAGAGTTGTGGAAAAGAAGAGGGAGAGCTAAAGAAGAAGAGGAAGAGGATAAGAAGAAGAAAAGGAGCTAGAATTGGGTAGGAAGACGGAAAACACTGAAATATGAACAAAAGATGAAAGAAGGTGAGACCAGAAATGAGGCGAAAAGGGAGAAGTAAAAAAATATAATAAATTTCACGAAGGAGAAGAAATAGAGGAAAAATATGACGACGTGGAAGAAAGGAGAAAAAAATGAAGGGAAGAAGAGAAAGAAGACTGATTAATTAATTGACTGAGTGAATGAGCAAATGATTAATTCGACGTCGCTATGACAACCAATTTCTGTACCGCTGGAGGAGCAAAACGAGGAGAAAATTAAGAAATGAAAAGAACTGACGAAAGAAAGGTAAGGAGAGAGAAAGAGAGAGAGAGAAGAGAGAGGAGCGGAGGGGAGAGAAAGGAAGACTGATCTCACAGCTGGAATCGAACCCTGCGCACAAAGGATTGTGGACACCGCTGAGACTCCTTTTGTCGCCCCTCATATCTGTTTTCATGGCCAACTCTCCTGCACGCGGGATCTCCTTAAGACTTTACTTTATTCCACTCTCTCTCTCCCTCAGCTTACCGCGAACTCCTCATTCATAAGTCCAAGTTGGAATTATTTTGCCTCCTTTGTAATTGTGGCTTGATTTTCTTTCTTTTTTTTTCTCAGTTTCAAGGAAGGTGATTGTGTTACAGGGAATTGCTGAAAAGTAATGTAGATAATCTGAAACTACACATTCATAAGTTTAAGTTACAATTATTGGCGTTCTTAGTGTATTTTTTTTTCATTCATTTATTTCCTTGCAAGTTACATAAAAAGTTACGATTTTATAAGGAAATGTACTAAATAGTGAAAGTTAACTATACTGAACGTGACTTTAATGATGATATTCCAAAATTATAGATATTTCCTTGTCATTGTAATTGTGATTTCTTTTCCAGTTACAAGTAAAGGTTATGATGTTACTGAGAAATACTGAATGATAACAAAGGTAATCTCGAACACAATGATAATGTTGACTATTTTGAAATTGTCTTTGTTTCCCGCATTGAAGTCATGTTCATCACCAATTTCAAACGTTAAATGAGCTTTTATAGGGAAATATATTAGATTAAGAGTTGAGAGAGGTATTCTGATGAGAGAGAGAGAGAGAGAGAGAGAGAGAGAGAGAGAGAGAGAGAGAAATGTTTATGGCTGTCTGCCTGTCTGGTAAAAAAAAAAAAGCTTATAACTATATCTTTCTCTCTCTATCTCTCTCTCTCTCTCTCTCTCTCTCTCTCTCTCTCTCTCTCTCTCTCTCTCTCTCTCTCTCTCTCTCTCTCTCTCTCTCTCTCTCTCTCTCTCTCTCTCTCTCTCTCTCTCTCTCTCTCTCTCTCTCTCTCTCTCTCTCTCTCTCTCTCTCTCCAAAAAACATCTTTCATTTTTAATCCATTACCATTTGCCATCATTAATCATCACAGGAAAACATGATAATAATTCGGAAAAATATATGAACTCTAATATACCAATATCATCACAACCATCTGCTTCATTATTCCACATCTCTTGCCCAATATTTCCCAGCGTCGCATAGACTACACAACTGAGTGGATTTTGGTGGCTGAAACACAGAATGAAGCAGGACATCTTGAATTCTGTGCTTAACTCCATCAGTACTGGGACGCATTTTTACTGGTTGAGCGATTTTACTTACATTAGGAAGGGTCTATGAAAGTCAGAAGATTAATGCACAGAGTCTTCACTATTTTCATCCTCCATATAAGTTTGTAAAGTTGTATGAAATCGCCCTATAGTAAGCAGAATAAATATGAAAAACACGTCATGGTACTGAAGGGTTAACAGTAAATCTTCACGTTAAAATCTCCTTCATCCAGTATTTTCTCGCCACCACTTCCCTCTCATTTCATGCAGTGTCAGTTCTTCGCCCACAAGGCCACGTGGGGGAAGCGCTCACCTATCATTGCACATTCCAAGGGTCAGAAAAGCAATGACTGTGACTGGAGCGTGACTCGTGTTTCTTTCTCCCCTTTTCTCTCTCTCTCTCTCTCTCTCTCTCTCTCTCTCTCTCTCTCTCTCTCTCTCTCTCTCTCTCTCTCTCTCTCTCTCTCTCTCTCTCTCTCTCTCTCTCTCTCTCTCTCTCTCTCTCTCTATGTTTGTTCTGGGAAGAGTCTAAATTTATGGAAAAGTTATGAGTTATTGTTTTTTTCATAATTTTCTGTGGTTTCTTATTAATTTTGTCATGTCTCTGCATTCTCTTTTTTTTATGAAGAAAGATAATTACAAACACAAAATATTCAGGTGTGCATGCGTATATGTAGTTTGCCCAACTCTCCTCCTCTTCCTCCTCCTCTTCCTCCTCCTCCTTTTGTTCTCCTCCATTTCCTCTGATTCCGTGCAGCCTCCTTCTTTTCTCTACCCTCTTCAGGCTTCTTCCTCTTCTCACTTCTCTCAATGCTCGTGCAATTTATCTTCATAATCTGCACCTACCACTGCCTCCGTCTCTCCCCTTTGCCTTCTCCCGCTTCCTGCTTTTCCTCTGTTGCTTCGTCTTATTCCCTCCTCATCTCTTCCCTTCCTCCCTGTTTGGTAGCCTCCTTGTCATTCTATTTCTATCGTTTATCTCATCATTCTCTTCGTCTTCTTGTCCTCTTTTCCGCTTTCTTTCTCTGTATTTTTCTTATTCTTTTCTTTATCTTCTTTATTTCATGTATGGCACCTTCCTTTTTTTCTATCTATATTTTTTTTCTTGCCTCATGAGCGTGTTCGTTTTCTTGTTGTCCTTTTTATTTTTTTTTTTATTTTCGATCTCTTCATCTTCGTTTATAGTTATTTTCTTTCGTTTATTCTTCCTCCTCTCTCCTCCTGCTTCTCTTCTTTTTCTCTCATTTTTGTCTCTTGCATGCTTCTCATCTTCGTTCTTTCTCTTTTATTTTCTCCGCCTCTTCATCTTCGTCTTCCTTTCCTCCCACGCTCTCATCCTTCACCCTCCTTATTCATACATTCCTTCAACTTCCATTTCTCTTCTACTTCAAGCCTCTTGCATCCCCTACTCTCCTGCTCTCTCTCTCTCTCTCTCTCTCTCTCTCTCTCTCTCTCTCTCTCTCTCTCTCTCTCTGCACATTCTCCTCATCTTCTCGTCCCATTTCTTTCTCTTTGCTTCCCGGTTCTTTTCTTTATTTCTACAATCCATCTCCCTCTCGTTCCTTAGACTTTCGCTCTCTCTCCGTCCTGCTCTGTGTCATCTGCTGCCTCTTCCTCCTACTCCTTACCAGTACGCCTTTTCTCCACCTTGATCCTATTGCCAACTTTCTTCCACCCCCACCCCCTCTCTCTCTCTCTCTCTCTCTCTCTCTCTCTCTCTCTCTCTCTCTCTCTCTCTCTCTCTGACGGCCGCATGATTCAGTTTCATTCTTCAGAAAAGTTTGGGAACACTCGGCTTGGTTTGCAGTTGAGCCACACTTCCTGGTTGGTTCCTGTGCTTCCTCCTCGGCTTCCTTGTTGGTGTTTCTCATTAATTAGAGCTTCGTAAGAGGGTGTGGTGGTCTAGGGCAATATGAGGGCATGTAGACTGGTTAATAATTGTAGAAAAGTGCCTCTGACAAATTATTCAGGTCGTGATACGGTGGAGGAGAATGTTTACACAGCAGGAGGTTACTAGAGGTTATGTGGAGGCGTAGGGAGAACAAGGGGGAAGGGCACCTTGGGAACCCTTGAGTAAGTGGGCGGAGGGACTGGGCGTGACTGGGAGTGTGGACTCTACCTGAGATTTTTATTGTCAAAAACAAGTATGGATTAATTGATTGAGACGCTGTGTGTGCGTGTGTGTGTGTGTGTGTGTGTGTGTGTGTGTGTGTGTGTGTGTGTGTGTGTGTGTGTAGGAGCGCTAGTAAGCAGCACTCCTTACCACTGACTGATGTTGTAATGTGGCCACTAATATGCGTGTTTCTTTCTTTGCAGAGACAGCGAGCGGGAGCTGGGCGAGTACCGCGATGCTGACCTGGGGTCAGGCTCCCTCTCCGGCAGTGGCTTCGGGACAGCCGGAGGCGGTGCTGGGGGTGTGGCAGGGGGCGGGCCCGGGGGCGGGGCAGGGGGCGGCAGCAGCAGCAGCAGCACTGGCAGTGCAGTTGGAAAGTCTCGAGGAGTGACGGGTAGCGGGGCGGGGTCAACAACATCGGGGGGAGGAGCTATGGGCCCCGTGGCCAACGGAGGCGGTGCCTCGGAAACGGGTGGGACGGCGAGGGACGGCTCCAGCACCAACGGAGGCGGGAGCGTGGGGCGCCGCACCCAGCGCCTGCCTAGTCTTCGGCTGGCCAACGGGCGCGTGGCTGTGACGGGCCCACTGACCGGCTCGGAGGAGGAGGTGCGGTCCCCTCGCTCCGCCACACTCAAGGACGATATCAAGATCTCAGTCGAGACCACCACATGCACCGACTCGCTGGTCACCGCCGTCGAGGATGAAACAGCATTTGTGAATGACTGCATCTTGCCAGAGATGAATTATCGAGATGTGAGCAAAGTGCACTTCGGAGGCGACGATGTGTCGCTTTACGGCACTCCTAAGGAGGAGCTGGGACCCGGGCAGCTATGTGTCGGGGCGGCGGGAGCGACGCCCGGGGTAGAGCCAAAGCCATCCTTCCTGAAAAACCAGCTGCAGGCTCTCTTCCAGCCCACCGACAACAGATTAGCCATGAAACTCTTCGGCTCCAAGAAAGCGCTAATGAAGGAGCGCATCAGGCAAAAAGCTGCTGGCCATTGGATCATCCATCCCTGCTCCAACTTCAGGTGAGTGTTGTGCCTCGTGTTGTCTGTCAGCAGGTGTGTGCCGGGACAAGGACGCTGCTGGGCCTCGACTCCTCTTGAGCAGGCTGGCAAGAGACGAAAGTGTATATATGTGTGTGTGTGTGTGTGTGTGTGTGTGTTTTGACAGCACAAACAACAAGTGTCCCACGCAGCAGGAAAGAAGAAAGCTGTTACTGAAATGTGTGTATGCACAGGTTCCCCTGAGGACAGCCTGTGTGTGCGCACTGCCTGGAGATATGTTTTCCTTTGTAATACTTTCACGTTGCGTCGTTTCTCAGTAACGTTCGTTATTCATACACTTTGAGTTGCCATGTACAGTTGTGTGTGTGTGTGTGTGTGTGTGTGTGTGTGTAGAGGAGGAGGATGTAATGTGTGTTTCAAGAGCACTTAAGTTTTATTTCATTTTCTTCTCTTCTTTCATTCCTTTGTTGCTCTTCTTTCTCCCTCCACGCTCCTTGGCAATGCTTCCCACTTCGCTCCTTTACCTCCCTGCTATCGCGGCCACACATGCCTTTTTTCATCCCCATGTGGACAGTGTGCCAAGTAAAAGAGGGCAGAGAAGAGAACGAGGTATGAATATGAAGAAGTTATGCATTTCCCAGCACTTGTTCTTTCTATCATCTACTTGCACTCTTGTTTATTCATTTCTTTATCTATCATTCACTTTCTTTTCATCTTATCGTTTCTTCGTGTTGATCTTTATTTTACATCATGTTTTCCTTCCTATTTTTGTTCTCTTTGTATGTGTTAAGGTATGTTTCTATTTTTTTATGTTATAAATATCTGTTTCAAATTTCATCACTCACATCGAAGATTTCCTTTACTCTGTTCATTCATAACATTATCATTTTTTTTTCTTATTGATGCTTACTTTCATCATCATCACTTTCAGGCTCATTATCTTCATCATCCTCGTTGCTGCCTTCGTCTTCATCATCATTATTACCATTCGTGTCGTCATTGTCATCTTCATCGTCATTACCACTACTATTATCGTCATCATCATCCTCCTTGTTGTCGCTGTCATTTTCGTCATCATTATCGTCATTATCACTATCATTGTTTTTACCCATTTGCATTCTTGTGTCCTGTCATTTCCTTCATTATCTCCATTATTTTTTTGTGGACATTTCAACATCCATTTCTCTCTCTCTCTCTCTCTCTCTCTCTCTCTCTCTCTCTCTCTCTCTCTCTCTCTCTCTCTCTCTCTCTCTCTCTCTCTCTCTCTCTCTCTCTCTCTCTCTCTCTCTCTCTCTCTCTCTCTCTCTCTCTCTCTCTCTCTCTCTCTCTCTCTCTCTCTCTCTCTCTCTCTCTCTCTCTCTCTCTCTCATGTAACCACGGTGACGAGTAAAGTTACGTAAACCACTCTACGTTAATTAAGAATGACTGAAGCTTTCTGTTAGTCTCTTAGTGAAAACCTCTTTTGTCTTACCTGGTCTTCATTGAGTCCTAGTGATGGTGAGTGGCCAGGTGAAGAGAATACGGTATAGTGTAGAGTATGCTAGAAGGATGAATATTAAGTATGTATGTGTGTGGAGGTCTGGGGAGGATGAGTGTGTGTCATAGGGAACTCCCAGCCATGTAGAAGATTGATCTGGTCTCGTGCTGACTAACTTTCGTGTGTTTGGTGTCTGGTAAGGCTCTGATAGTGGCAGCAGCTTTATGCCCCAGAGAGACATAGAGAGCACAGCAAATTTACCATACCTCATATAGCAATACTAATGATAACAACAATAATAATAAAGAAAATTAACTTATACAGTACGTTATCTTTACAGCCTTGACGTAACATGTAGGGTGATCAATAAATGCACTTGTGATATGCTTCTCTACAGTTCTTTATGTATATTTTGTGTTTACCTGAAAGCCACGGAGGTAATCTGTCAAATGCATGGCAAAAAGAGTCTTGGTTTTGCATATTTTGAAGGGAACACTAAGTAATTGAAACCTCCCAAAGAGAAGATATCACCGTAAGAGTGTAATGCAGAGAGAGAGAGAGAGAGAGAGAGAGAGAGAGAGAGAGAGAGAGAGAGAGAGAGAGAGAGAGAATAGAGACGGAGAAGGTAGGGACGTCCACAACCGTTAGTAAACACGCCTTAAGCCTCTGCCACTGTCACTTGTCAACCTCTGTGTGGACTGGGGCTTATCAGCTGATCAACCACGCACTTCCTGAGACGTGTGTGGCCAACTCTTACCCACACACACACACACACACACACACACACACACACACACACACACACACACACACACATCATACATCCTTCACTAATATAAAAAGACCATGTTGTTTATTCTCAGCGTGCGCCAGACACACCTCACCTGAGCGCCTTCTTAAAGCAGATTCTCCTTGTGCTTTCTCTCTCTCTCTCTCTCTCTCTCTCTCTCTCTCTCTCTCTCTCTCTCTCTCTCTCTCTCTCTCTCTCTCTCTCTCTCTCTCTCTCTCTCTCTCTCTCTCTCGTCACCTTCCTACTCATCCCTTTCTTCTTGTATATACTCTCCTTAGATGGTCATTCCTTCCCGCCACTCGACTGTCAAATGGCTAAGCGTGTCCTCAGAGGCAGAATGTTTCCTTGTGCCTCACTGGTAAAGTTGAGAGTTGGTTGGTGAGTCAGGCAATCGATAGGAGTAATTTGTGTTAGGGAGTGAAATGAGAAGCAAGAGGATGAGAGAGAGAGAGAGAGAGAGAGAGAGAGAGAGAGAGAGAGAGAGAGTGAGTAAATAATTAGATAATCCCTCCAGTCTATTTGTCGTCGGTTTTCTCTCTTTCTCTGTTCCTTTATACCTACTTTGCCATCCTCCTCCTTTCCATGGTTCCTCTCATCACCCCCCTCCCTACGACCCTTCATGGACAGCGGCGGCAGTAATGCAATGAACCTCCCTGCTGTCAAGTTGATATGTAATTAGGCAGAGGGAATGTGGGTAGGCGAGGCAGGCGACCCTCACTCACTTGTACCTTGCCTGGACTATGTTCTCCCGGGCGTCCTCGCGACTCATCTTGCCTACTGTTGATGTAATTGCTACCAGGTGTGTGGAGCTTGTCAGGGTCAGAACAGCAATATAATTATCTCAACTGTAGTCAAGTAGGTACGAATTACTCTCCAATTAGTGATATACCTGAGGAATACTAAACTTAACTGCATAGGTAATGTCATTAAGCCTCGCCCATATTTCCCTGATGAAGACTTCGCTGAGTGGAGAGATTTGGGTCATTCGTTGGTCGCGGTTTCCTCCTTCACGCTGAGCTCAGACATTGTTAGCTGCGGATGGTTTCTGCGTCGTTTGGCGGCTGAGGAGGCGGGTGGCGTGCCTGTGTGAAGCCTGAGAGATGCCCACGTGATTTGTCTAGCCTTGAGGAAACCCGCATGGCCACAGTCACGAGCAGCTTTCACGCATCGTCATCCCTCTCGCTCTCTGATCTAGACCAAGGATAACGCGACGCTTTTCCTCACATCACTCCACGCATCTTTTATCACAGCGAGAAAATACCCACAATTCTTTCTCCTGTCTGCATCGCTCCTTCACACCATTCTCCTGCATTTCTATCTCCTTGTCCTTCATGTTTGCCAAGACCACAAGGAACGTCACACTTATCCTCACGTCAGTTCACGCATCTCATCACAATGGCCAAGGATATTAGATTTTTTTTCATGTCTTCCTTAATTCTTCGGTTCTTCGTACATTCCGAGTCTTTCATCCATCAAGACCACGCCCAAAACCATGACTTTTGTTCACTTTCCTTCGCCATCTCTCACCATAACGAGTTCCGATAATTTTTCCATTCTTCCTGGATTTTTCTTCATCCTATTCTCTTGCATTTCCATTCCCTTCTTCCCTCATTTCAAAGCAATGGATGGCCCACCTTTGTTTTCAGATTAATTGAGGCATTTCTTAGCACAATCATCTGCTGTAGAACCTCCTTCCTTTTACTCCTCCGCTCCTCCTTCATATGCTCCAAATCTTTCTCCTCTCTCCTCGTGTCAAGACTGTGTCCAATACCACAACTTTTCTTCACAACACTTGGCTTGTTTCTTTCCACAGCAAAGCACAACCTACAATATATCCTTTCTTTCTATATCTATTCTTCATTCTGCTTTATGTTCCTATTAAGTTCCTTCCCTATGAAAACCAAAGACATCATAAAGCATTTTTCGTAACTTCTTTCCGTATTATCATTTAACAACGATGCACAACCTATGATACGTTTTCTCCCCATTTTTATTACTTCTTCACTCCACATCCTTGCTTTCCTATTCGCTTCTCCTCTTTGATCAAAACCAAAGGCAACACAACGTTCTTTTCTTCATCATATATAGCGTTTCTTACCAAGAGTTACACTATATTTTTCCCCTTTCCCTTGTTCCTCCTCTGCTGCCTCATACACTCAAAGCTTCTCTCCTTTCGTGTCTCGCATCAAAATATCGACCAATTTTATTTTTGAGTTCCTGCTTTAGAATGGCTAGCTGCAGTCTTTTCCTCATTACTGTTTACTTATTTTTTTTTTATATCTAGTGCATGTTAGGGATTCAATGTTCTTTTTTTTTCCTGTAACACGATCCTCTCTTCTTTCCTTCTCTCTCTCTCTCAAGCCATGCAGAGTCTCTTCCATCCATCTTTATTCATGTCCAATTCCTACTCTTGAATAAACGCCTCTGTACACTTGTTTTCCTTCTTCCACCCCTCACACAAAACCCACACGTCCTCTAGCTCATCTACCTTCCACATCCTTCCATTGGTTTCTTCCCTCTTTCCTCGCACGCTTCGTCCTTGAGGGAATCCAACGACCAGTCTGTTTCGTGCTTACCGGCAACACTCTCTGGCTCTCAAAAGATGGACGAGGTGTAAAAGAAACACTTAGCGAGCCTCCAAAGACATTCTCGCTGGTATGAGGCTGCCCAGGAACACCCAGCTTGCAGTCCCGCGCCGTGAGTAATGATCGAAGAAGCTGACGCGGAAAAGTTACCGACCATGAGGAGAAATGTTGGGGCAAAACACGACCGCGGCAAATCAGGTCACCGCACGTCTTCATAAGGTCAAGGGTCAAGGCTTAGTCCTCAATCGGTGGTAATTAAACAAACAATACTGGGTTTTTTTTTTTTATGATCCCGATATTTTTAGTCAGGCGGCGAGGATTACTGCGGGGCGGGGTGGGGCGGGATGGGGTGTCGGGGCAGGGCAGTGACGCCACAGAGGGACCATCGCGCCCTCTGCCTCCCTTCTTCGTCTTTATCTTCTCTTTTTTTGTGTGTGTATGTTTTCCTTTATCTTTTGTCCCTCCTATCCTCTCAGTATCTTTATTTGTTTTGTTTTTTTGTTTTTTTCATGTTTCTCTTTGTGTTTCCCTTCCCCTTAGTTCTTCCTTTACATTTCTTCACTTTTCTTCCTTTCTTCCCCTCTCTGCGAAGCCTTTCTTCCTCTCCCTTTTCTCGTTTTTTTTTATCCATAACACTTTTCCTTCGTCCTTTTTCGTTTTCTTACCTTAGTTTTGTCTTTCCTTCTCCCTCATTTACCTTTCCATTTACCTTCCCCCGTTCTTTCCTCTCGTTTCGTTTCCGTCCCTTCCTTTCCTTCTCTCCAATCAAACCTATCCTCTTGTTTCCCCTTTCCTTACCATTTCTCCCATCAAATTTTCCCCTTGACTTTCCATTTCCTACACGTCTTCTTTACATTACTACCTCACCTTCCTCTCTCTCCTTCCCTCCCTCCCTCCTTCCTAATCCCTGTGAAGGTCGCCAGGTGGACTCACTCTGGCTCGGGGCGCGGGACTCTCCAGGTAAAGGTTGTAGCAATTCTGACAAAAATAAGGTTGTTACTTTTCTCAGTCCTTTTGTTTGTCTACTTCTGTTCCTACAATTCCCAAGGTACTCTCTCTCCCTCTCCCTCTTATTTTTTCTGTCTCTTCTACTCTCTCCTGGTTTAGTTGTCGCCAATCCGTGTTACTATCGACTATTATTGGTTTTACGTTGAGTTCATATGCATGGCTCGTCACTTCTCGGTGGCTGCCTGACGTCACGGGGAACAGAAAGCAGTAAACAGTAACAGTGTTGGCGGGGGAGGAGTAGGGAGTGGTGTGTAGTGGTGTGGTGGTGTGGTGGTGTGGTGATGTGGTCTTTCCAGCTTTCGTTGTTGTTGTTGGTGGAGGAGGTGGTGGTGCTAGTGGCGATGGTGTTGCTACTGTTCTTGTTGTTGTTATTCTTGTTGTTGTTGTTATTGTTGTTAATGTACGTTAGTTGTTTAATGGGTATCGTAATTTCGTCATATTACAGTCATGAAGGTATTTTGATATAATGGTGAGGAAAATTGTTATTACAGGGAATATTAGCCGTGATGATAATGGGGATGACAGTAATAGTAATGGTGATATTGAGAGTGCTTCATTAGGGTAATAGTGATAATAATGGTAATCATAGTGATGATGATAATAGTAATAATGATAACAATAGTAATAATAATAATAATAATAATAATAATAATTATTATTATTATTATTATTATTATTATTATTATTTATTATTATTTATTATTATTATTACATTATTATTATTATTATTATTATTATTATTATTATTATTATTATTATTATTATTATTATTATTATTATTATAACAATAATAATAATAATAATAATAATAATAATAATAATAATAATAATAATAATAATAATAATAATAATAATAATAACAATAAGAATGATAATTATACCAATTGAAATAATAATAATAATGGTATTGATAATGATAATAATAATAATAATAATAATAATAATAATAATAATAATAATAATAATAATAATAATAATAATAATAATAATAATAATAATAATAATAATAATGAAAATAATTATAATAATAATAATAATATTAATAATAATAATAATAATAATAATAATAATAATAATAATAATAATAATAATAATAATGATAATAACATTAATAATAATAATAATAATAATAATAATAAGAAGAAGAAGAATATAAGAGTAACAATACTACCACTACCACCACTACCAACAACAACAACAACAACAACAACAACAACAGCACTGCAAATATTGATGAAATAAATGTGCACGTATATTTATCAACGATCTGTATTTCTCACTTTTTATTTGTTTATTTATCTATTTTTCCTCATGCGCGATACAATTTTGTGAAAAGTTTGGCCAGAATCCGGGAGTGCTGAGCAAGGCTGTAAATTCCCTGCTTCCTCGTGTGTGTGTGTGTGTGTGTGTGTGTGTGTGTGTGTGTGTGTGTGTGTGTGTGTTTAAATTGTTTCTCTTCTCATTTTTATTATCTTTCCTGCTGTTTTTTCTGTTCCTCTTCCTCTTTCCGCTCCTTTGTTCCATCTTTTTTCTTTTTTTATTTCGTTTTCTTCCTTTTATTGTTTTTTTTTCATTTTCTTCTTCTCTTATACAACATCTGAGACTTCTGTGTGTGTCCTCCTCCTCCTCCTCCTCCTCCTCCTCCTCCTCCTCCTCTTCCTCTTCCTCTTCCTCATCCTCCTCCGTTTCGTTATCATCATCATATTCAGTCATCATCATAATCATCATCATCATCATCATCATCATCATCAGCATTAGTCATCATACATTTTTATTCGTTATTGAAATTGTTTTTTTTTTTTTTTTGTGTGTGTGTGTGTGTGTGTGTGTGTGTGTGTGTGTGTGTGTGTGTGTGTGTGTGTGTGTGTGTGTGTGTGTGTGTGTGTGTCGTCAAAAGTTGTATTGTTGTATTGTGATGCGGTGATTGGGAATATTAACGCCTCTCTCTCTCTCTCTCTCTCTCTCTCTCTCTCTCTCTCTCTCTCTCTCTCTCTCTCTCTCTCTCTCTCTCTCTCTCTCTCTCTCTCTCTCTCTCTCTCTCTCTCTCTCTCTCTCTCTCTCTCTCTCTCTCTCTCTCTCTCTCTTTTAGATTAATTCATTTCTTTCGTCTTCCGGTAAATTTCTGGACTTGAGTACGTTATTAGTCCTTATGAACCAATTATTTTTAAAGTCCTTTTGGTCGTTAAGCCTCGTCACGTCCTTCTTTACAAGCATCTTTTGCCTCTTTCTTTCAGTGCCTATTTTTAGTTCCTTCTTTCTCTTGTTTTTCTTCCCCTCACTCCTCATCCATTATCGCCTCTGTGTTTTCCTTCCCTCTTCCTCCTCAAACATTTCACAATGCCCGGCCATCACTTTATCAATAACAAGCTCTTTCACTTCCTATAGTCATATGACACAATTTTTTAGTACTCGTGTGCTTTTCTATTAAGAAACATTTACGTACAGATGCTGAAATTTCGGGTACTTCATTATTCCTATTATTGTCATTCGTCTCTTTCAAAGTAGTACAATGTATATGTACACTGGAAGGCACTATTGATTTGAGAACCCGGCGCAGCTGAAGGATTAGGAATGGCATGGCACGGTTTGTTTTCCCGCACTTTTCCCTTTCCTGTTCGATGCTCCTTCCGCCTTGTCCCTTTTATCTCCAGCCTTTACCGTCCTGTCTCGCGCTCGTCCTCCGCTCTAACGAGACAAAGAAAGCCCAGGGTGGGAGGATGTTCAGGGACGTGAAGGGTTTTTCTTCTGGGAGTTATAGTTGTATATTTCTACATTTGGTAATCTACCTAATGGTTTACAGCGGTACTCAACATTATTCTCCTCTGATAAACTCTTTTGTTATTTGTGTATTTTTATGGCGAGTTTTCTTATAAGGAATGATATGATATAGAGCATTGTATTCCCTTATAAATCTTCGTGTCCTTAGTTATTATCTGGTAAGTGCTTCCTTCATGTCGACGACCTGGCGGTCAGCGAACCCCGTCTAGCGTCTCTTAGGAGCCGGAAAGACACTGAAGAGAACCATCAAGTGCTCCCGACACGTGCCTCTGTACCGTGTTATGGCTTGCGTTCTCTGCCATAACCGGTCTCGCTTGCATTCAGGAAGATAATGGCCAGTATCCGTAAAGGCTTTATTCTTTCATCACGACTGTTTTCAAGACCCAAGGAGATTATTAGTATAATTTTCAAGGGTGTTTTTATTCCATCGCAGGTACAAAATAATTTCCGGAATCGTATAAATACCATTGAAAACACACACAAAAATTCCACTTTAAGGACGTTGCGAGACGAGAGAAGACACGCAAGTCAAAAATACTGTCCTTAAACCCGCGACTTCCTGACACCC
>NC_059273.1:17772552-17775052 GCF_017591435.1 Portunus trituberculatus
CAATGTTCGGTCAGCGAGGAGGAACTGTGGAGGTGAATCTCTGCGTCTGCTGGAGGTGCTCGCTGACTCACTGACGCAAAAGTACAGGTATTGTGTCGTCTCTCCTGGCTGACACTGGAGAGAGAGAGAGAGAGAGAGAGAGAGAGAGAGAGAGACCAGACAGACAGACAGACAGACAGACAGACAGACAGACAGACAGACAGACAGACAGACAGACAGACAGACAGATAAGCAGATAGACAGACAGACAGACAGACAAACAGACAGACAGAGTGGTTATTAAGAAGTGATTTTCCTATACAAAGTGGTGTTTACCTTTCTTTAGTCTTCTGTCCTTCCCTCTCGTTGTCACATCCTCCTGGCTGATTTGAGCTAAGATAGTTTATTTCACACTTCAAATAGTTTAAGCGTCCTTCTGCACCTTCCCAGGCTATCCTATTAATCACACGTGTTCCTCCATCATTTCCTCTCCCTTCTGTCAATCTCTTATAACATTTCCTCAGTTTTCTGTGCTTAAATATGTTCTTTCTTACTCATTCCCATTCTGCAGCCTTCATCATTCTTCGATACTACTTTCCACTATTTTCCACACTCCCCTGCTCTTCCACTCATCCACAACCTCCTACACATTCTCGTCTGCCATTCTGCATTCTTACCTACACCTTCATAACCTTTACCACTGTTCTGCACTCTTTCCACACCTTCTATAACCGTTTTCTATCCTTATCTACTCGATCACTAACTTACACTTTTCTACCTTCCTGCACCCTTACCTACTCCTCCACAACCTCATCCACCGTTCTCCATCCTATAACGCTCTTTTCACACTCTCTATCACCGTCATTATCGTTTTTCATCCTCCTCTACTCTACCACTACCTCCTCTACAGTCTTTTCTACCTTCTTGCACCATTATCTTCTCTTCCATAACTTCACCCACCATTCTCCACCCTGCAAAACTCTTTTCACTTTCTCTATTACAGTTTTTCACCCTCCTTCTCCTCTAAAACCTGCTCCACAGTCTTTCCTACCTTCCTACACCCTCACCTACTCCTCCACAATCTCATGAACCGTTCTGCTTCCGGCAACACATTTCCATACTCTATTCTACAGTTCTGCGCCATTACATAATATTTCCCGCCTTCCTACACATTCGTTCGCTCTCTAGTCTTCTTCACGGACCAGCTCCCGCACCCTTCTTGCTGCGAACTAATCGACCTTTGGTATTCGGAAGCCTACAGTATGTCAGAGCGAGGAGTGGCCGCCAGTCTGTGGGTATTCAATTAGTGTAAAGTATCTTAATGGGTCGCGGAACGTTCGTAGTGATAATTTGACGCAGCGTGCATAGGAAGTCCCTTATCGCCCTCTCCAGTTCTTAGTCCTCGTGTACCTTTACTCTCTCTCTCTCTCTCTCTCTCTCTCTCTCTCTCTCTCTCTCTCTCTCTCTCATTCATGTGTGTGTATGTGTGCGTAATTCACCACGGTCGTCTACTGGTCAGCCAGCCAGTCTTCCTCATTACGGAGAGAGCTCAGAGCTCATAGACCGATCTTCGGATAGGGCTGAGACCACAACACACTCCACACACCAGGAAAGCGAGGCCACAAACCCTCGAGTTACATCCCGTACCTATTTACTGCTAGGTGAACAGGGGCCACACATTAATAGGCTTGCCCATTTGCCTCACCGCTTCCCGAGACTCGAAACCGGGCCCTCTCATTTATAAGCCGAGCGTGCTACCCACTACACTACGCGGTGTAATTCACCTCGGTCGCCCGCTGGTCACTCAGCCAGTCTTCCCCATTACGGAGCGAGCTCAGAGCTCATAGACCGATCTTCGGATAGGACTGAGACCACAACACACTCCACACACCGGGAAAGCGAGGCCACAAACCCTCGAGTTACATCCCGTACCTATTTACTGCTAGGTGAACAGGGGCTACACATTAAGAGGCTTGCCCATTTGCCTCGCCGCGCCGGGATTCGAACCCGGGCCTCTCGATTGTAAGTCGAGCGTGCTAACCACTACACTACGCGGTGTGTGTGTGTGTGTGTGTGTGTGTGTGTGTGTGTGTGTGTGTGTGTGTGTGTGTGTGTGTGTGTGTGTGTGTGTGTGTGTGTGTGTGTTCAATCTACTTGTATCATCTGACAAATCCGAAGTTGAGTCGTAGAAAAAATGCGTGTCGGTGTACAAAGCTAAGAATTGACGTGTGTTCTGGACAATGTGCGTGTGACAGCGAACACACCTTCCTTATACACCTAAATGCCAATCATCTAGTCATCCATCCACTGCACCTAACTTACTCCTACTTAAAAGAGCTGAAGGAGGGAAGGAATCAACTGCGTATCAACAAAACTATGAATACACCCAAAATAACACACTACTTGAGTAACAATACTGGCAAGGACGCGTATAAAAAAAACACTGGTAGGCAATATACTCCATTTCACAGCACCTGGCTGACCTAAGTACCTGTGTAAGTGTCGCTTGCACCGCCTTTCT
>NC_059273.1:17780052-17800052 GCF_017591435.1 Portunus trituberculatus
TTCAAATCAACACTCCAGATGCTTGGGAATAAAAGTAATAAAAAAAATTATTTAGGCTTTTCTGGCTTACATCACTCTTCAAGGCGTGTTTCTCCGTCTCGAGGCGCATCACAAGACAACGCCACTCCTGCAGCAGAGAAGGGTCCTCCACACTCCCACGCAAGCCTCAGGTACTGTCTCGGACGCGGGATGTGTCTGACCTATCAATATGATCTCTTCTGGCGGACTGTGGACACCCTCCTGGTTGCCGCTGCTCTGCTACAAGCGTCTCGGTGGACCTTTCTTTAATAACGCTTCAGGACCCCGCTAGTGTTCCACCTCACGCATGAAATTTAGCCTTGGATTTGTTATTCTGTTGAGGCTTCCGGCTGCGACTCTCTTTGCTCAATACCGGCACTGAGGAGGCTAAAAGGAATAGGCATTAAGGAAAGCCAGTTTGCCTAAAAAGGATTTATCGCAAAGCAAATAAAAGATCTTGCGAGAAACCGTGAGGAGGCAGTGGGAGGTGGAGAGGCGAGAGTGCGAGACGCTTGAGAAAGACGAAAGAGACGGAGCGTGGCGAGAAGACAGAAGAGAGACGGACAAGGAAAACATTTTGACTTCCATGAAGGTGAAACACTTGGAAGACGGTGATGGGAAAGCTAAAAATCTAAGAAAACGGGTAAAAAAATAACATGAGTTCATTTTTCATTGAGACGAGAACTCTGCCTGTAGCAAATGGAAGACAACAAGAGTAGCAACAGCTGAACCTGCAGCCGTGACAGAAAAGTATCTTCCTGCACGTCAGTCGCATTAACATTTAGACGACCTGGGTGGATAAACATGCAAATAAGACGGAAGAAAGGCATATTGGGGCGACGATTGGTGGCGCTGACGGAGGGACGAAGGGGATGATCTAACAGGAACATTTTTTAAAGCAAGTTCAGGTCGCTAGGGTTAGCCGGCTGAGGGCTGAGAAAATAAAAGAAGAGAAGGGGAGGGAAAGGATGATTGGTGTGCTGTAGGCCGATGGAGGTGATAGAAAGTAGGTCACTCCACTGGCCTATAAAATAATGAGATTTGTGTTGACGAAGATGAGTAACGCTACATGATCAGTCTCTTAGGGCGGAGGGGCGGGCGTGGTCACTGAAGAGATGATGAAGGCGTGTAGGAGAGTAATAAAAAAACACAAAGGGAGGGTGCGGAGTGTGGAGGCGTGGGTGTCCGTCTCGCGGGGTGCACAAGACACCTTAACACAGCTTCACACCGCGCAGGGAATGGATAACAGGGGATACGCTGGATGAATTAAGAACGCTGCCACCCAATTCTCTCCTCCATTGTTGCGGGTGAATCGACTAGAGGCTCCTCGTCCCGTCCCAAACCTCTCTCCCTCTAGCCCGTCTCCCGTCTCCATCCCATCCAGTCTTCATCTCGCTCCACCCACACGCTGCTCCCAAACCCAGCCATGACAAGGTTCTCTCACTCAACACCGCCGCTATCTTTCAAGACAAGAGGCTCTCCACTTAATTAACTGAAGGAGTCGGAGGTGGAGGGACAGCATTATCATTCGACTAATAGTAAATTCATCATCAAATCATCAAGAATAAAAACACGAGATGAAGCCTTCAGTTCCTCAGTCATCTCGGCATTGTGGCTCGTGTTCTGAGACGCTTTGAGCTCACTAAGACTATATTCACAAGACCACAGTGGGAGTTTCATGGGTGTTTATACCATTGGCGACACAAAAAACTCGTGATCTCACCATTAAAAGTATAAAAAACAACCCCCCCAAAAAAACAGCACCTTCCTTCCATCCCACCATGTTAAGACTATTCAAGGTAAAGGCTCACAAATGCTCCAGAATAACGACCCATGTAATCTTGACCTACTTACCGCCGCTTTAACTCCTGGAGAAGGGGCTGCAGTGTTTGTTAGCGCCCCCCACACCGATTATCGAGTACTTGAGAGAGACTTAGTGAGAACAGGCGTTGAGGGAGGGACGTGATGAGCGGGATGATTGAAGTGGCAGGCAGGAATGGGATTAATGCGGAAAAGCTGAAGTTATGCGTTACGGCTTAGTGGGGAGAAGGGAAGCATATGAGAGAGAGAGAGAGAGAGAGAGAGAGAGAGAGAGAGAGAGAGAGAGAGAGAGAGAGAGAGAGAGAGAGAGAGAGAGAGAGAGAGAGAGAGAGAGAGAGAGAGAGAGAGAGAGAGAAATTTAATAAAAGAACATGAAAAATAGGGCAAGTTGCAAAAAACCTTCAATCCTAAAGATGTCATTCCAGAGAGAGAGAGAGAGAGAGAGAGAGAGAGACGTGAATCGCAAACTAGCTCTTCACCAATTGCTGGAAGGAAGAGACAGAAACAGGAGAAAAATACTTGTTGACGCGAGTGAAAGAATGCAGCTTAATCTAATCCTGCCATTTGGAGGTAATTGGCATGGACTGCGCTGAGATTCGTTGCTCACATGTATTTTTGTCTTTACCTTTCCAGAACAAGACGATAAAGACATGGAATAGGAACACAAGATTCACGATTAATTCTGAGATACATAGACATATAGATAGACAGACAGATAGATAGATAGATAGATAGATAGATACCTTTCTCTTTTAAACTCTGGAACTCCCTACCTACTTCTGCATCTCCAACGTCCTGACTTAACTTCATTTAAGAGGGAGGTTTCAAAACATTTATCCCTTTTTTTGCCTAACTCTCTTGGACCTGCAAGGAACTGACAACTAAATAGGCCTTTTTTTCGTTTTATGTTGCCTTGGCCAGCTTTCCCCTCGTACATAACAAAGATAGGTATGAAGGCAGGTATGATTATTGACTACAGGTGATACGAGTAATACATAAGTAAATAGATTGATAGACAAATAGACGGATAGATAAGTAACTAAATAGGCATATTGTTTGCAAAATTTTGAATACTCGTAATACCTGGACATGTAGATAGTTTCATTGACTTCAAACCCAATATAGAGCTATAAATCATGATGGAAGATGTATGTAGTGATCCACATTATTGCACATTAGCCAGTTCTAGTCCGAGAATAGCTATGCCACTCCAAACTGTTATAACTACATACACAACGCGCCGTAGGAGGAGCGATAGTACAGTCATGGCTAGTAACCACAAACAGCATCGTGAAGTACCAAAATATTAGTTTATGTTAGCTCATTGTATTCCTTTCCGCTCTTTTACGCGACCAAGTACCTCAACTCTGTACTGTGTTTAGTCATCTCTCCATTAGGTTTTGTAGGAACGGTCTCAGTGGTCATGTGGTCGGGGCTGAGTCAATAGGGAGCTTTAAAAGAAGATTGGATAAGTTCATGGATAGGGGTGATACATGGAATTAGGCAGCTTTAAACACACAGGGACTGCCACGTGTAGGCCTAGCGGTCTCTTGCAGCCTTCCTCTTTACTTTTATTCTTGTGTTCTTAAGATTTAACCGATTACATGACAAGACTAAGAGGAAAACGCAAATTGTAATAATCGTGTGACAAGTTAGAACGACTGATGTGTTCATTTACTTATGCACGACGCTAAGCTGGGAAAAACGAAGACAGCATGACTTTAGAATAGAAAAGGACGTTGATAGAGGAAAAATAGAATAGGTTGTCTTGTGGGTATTTCTCTACCTGGTGCTAATGATGGACGAATCGCGGGAAAGGGGAAGCTTCATTAAGATGCAGGGAAGCTAATTAATACCGTGATCTGGCTCATAATAGCTCTGTAGTCTGTGAGAGGGAGAGAAAGTCTGGGGAAAACATAACAACTGAAGACACAGAAATTAATAGAAATTTTCACCATAATGAGCGTTCAGGGGCAGACACTGAATGATACAAGACGACAAACAATAAACAGTCTTCGATAAAAATCCTAATGAAAGAAAAAGAAGAATGTTAAAAAATACAAGCTAAGAACCAACACACGCGCATAAAAACAAGAAACCGAAGAACTATTACAGATGTATTCATTTCAATATATACATAATGCATGCTGCTAGACAAACCTGCCTCTGACATAACTGTGACGAAATATAGCAAACGCACAGATAAAATTAACTGAACAATTTAAACAAGTGGAAATGATGAAGAACCAATAGAATGAGTAGACCTAAAAAGAGATTCCAAAACAGGAAACTAATCACGGATAAAACTATGAAAAATATAGCAAACTTAAAAATAGAAAAAAATAATGCATAAATCTTCAATAATGCAAAGGATAAAGCAAAAAGAAGAATACATGCACACCTGTTCGTAGACGGCCAAACTTGACTCTGAGCAACTGAGAAAATGTAGCAGATTTACCAATGTTAAATTAAAACTAACAGAAGAGTATTAAAGAAATGTAAAACACTTGCAAATATAGATTCCTACGCAGCCAAACTCTGAGAAAGCTGTTTGAAGTCAGCCAGGTGATGTGGACTCCACCTGCCCGAGAAGGAAGGCACGTAGCGATGTGGAATAAAAGTGGATACGGAATGGAATGCTGAGTTTCATATCCGAGAAAACCTAGCGAGGAAGAGCGAAGAAAATGTTGCACGGTGTAGAATAATAGACGAGAAAGATATAATGAGATAGTTATTAGGATAAAGATATAATGAATGAAAACTAGGAGATAGAAAAAAGTTATTTGATAATATGTATAAGAAACAAAAAACTGAACATGTAATGAAAAAGATAACCAGATTAGATATGAAAAAATAACGAATATATAGAAAAATGAAAATCGAAAACAGAATACGAAATTATTGAAGAAAGTATAACGTAGAATGAAAAGAAAAACAAATAAGAAGAAAGAAAAAAAACGAGAAAATAATTCAGAATAAAAAGAACACGTTGCATGAAATATTTGGATAATTTAAGAAAAATAAACTAACAGGGACAAAACAGCACATGAAAGAAAATAAATGAAAATGCTTGAAAAATACACGAAAAATGTTGAGGGAAACAGAGTAATCTATGGAGGAAAATACGATGCAAATATAAAAGGAAAATATAACGAAAAGATGGAAAGAGAAAAAGAGAAAGAAAGTTTAGCAAAATACAGACAAAAAAAAAATATACCGAGTGATAAATAGAGAGAAAAACCTGGAAAATCAACATGACATTAAAAACAAAACAAAAAAAGAGACGAAAAAAGAAAAGACCAAGGAAAAAACCAGGACGAAGGCAAACAAGGGAGTGAGAAGGGAAAAAAAAAAAAGTCAGGTCAAATCAGGTCAAGGCGTAGCATAATGCAGGACAAAATACCACACCAAGGAAACTGAGGCAGGAAAAAGCGACGAAGGAAAACCGTGAATTATATTGATGGATGAGGGGAAGGGAGGGGAAAAAACAAGAGGAAGAAGATTGAGAGTAAGGGTTAGTCTTGTGAGAGTGAGGAGAGGGGACAGAGATGAATGGGTGTATTTTTCCCCTCTCTCTCTCTCTCTCTCTCTCTCTCTCTCTCTCTCTCTCTCTCTCTCTCTCTCTCTCTCTCTCTCTCTCTCTCTCTCTCTCTCTCTCTCTCTCTCTCTCTCTCTCTCTCTCTCTCTCTCTCTCTCTCTCTCTCTCTCTCTCTCTCTCTCTCTCTCTCTCTCTCTCTCTCAGGGTTCATCTCATCAAAGGAATAACATGACGAGAAGATAAGTGAGAGTAATCCACCCAGAGAGAGAGAGAGAGAGAGAGAGAGAGAGAGAGAGAGAGAGAAAGTGAGCGAGTTTAGAACAAATGGAGTCTACAAAATTTTCTTCATTTCTTCCTTTTTTTATCTCATTCTTTCCTTTTTCATCATTATTCTTGTTCTTCTTTTATTTGTTCTCTATTTCTTTACCTTTCTTCGTCTGGTATATCTTTCATGCTACATTTTTTTTTTTTTTTACTTCTTCATCTATTTCTGCATCTTCTTTCTCCTCCTCCTCCTCCTCCTCCTCCTCCTCCTCCTCCTCCTCCTCCTCCTCCTCCTCCTCTAAATCCTAATTCGTGTTCCTGCTTTCACCATCATCACTGTCGCTGTCATTGCTTTACTCCTCCTCCTCCTTCTCCTATTCCCCTCCTTCTCCTCCTCCTCCTCCTCCTCCTCCTCCTCCTCATCGGAAATGGTAATGCGCTGTATCATTACCGCAATTAGGGAAGACTATTACGAAGTGGGGAAGCGGATTATTAGTGTCATTGGCCAGGAGTGTTCATGCTTGTGGGGCGAATATGAGGAGGAGGAGGAGGAGGAGGAGGAGGAGGAGGAGGAGGAGGAGGCAGTGAAGGAGCTGATGATGAACTTAATAATGATGGAGGAAATGGTGGTAGACGAAGAGGACGAGATAAAGACAGAGAGAGAAAGAAAACGGACTGAGGAGAAGAAGGAGAAAGAGATAAAAAGAAGAAGAATGGTGAGAAACAATGAACTAAAGGAAGGAGAAATGGAGATAACGAAGAAGTGAGAGAGAAGTAAGAGTAGTAATGAATAAAAGGAGGGAGTGAATGGTCTATGGAGTTGAGTAGACGGAGTGAAAGGGGAATAGTAAAGGAGTGAATAGTGAATGAAGAAATGGAGGAAGTGCAAGTATGAGAGGAATGGACGAGAAGTTTAGTAAGCAGTCAGTCCGTCGAGTTTTCATCAATACTGTAAAATCAATGTGGTATTTTTGGCTAGAGTAAATGTAGGAATTCTCTCTCTCTCTCTCTCTCTCTCTCTCTCTCTCTCTCTCTCTCTCTCTCTCTCTCTCTCTTTCTCGTGGGTAGGAGAAAAAATATCAAAACAAAATATTAAAAGCGAGGACAACTAAAAACAAGGAAGTAAAAGGTAAAAGGGGTCGCTACATAAAAACAACACAAAACATTGACAGGGAGAAAAAATACTGCCGGAGGAGAAAAAAAAAAAACTGAAAAGATATCAAGGAAAAAACGAAAACATCACCATAATTTTTCTTTCAGTGTCAGGAGGGGAAGGGAACACACTCCGTCCACCCACACTGTACAAATAGAGGAATGGGCGGTTGTACGTATGCAGGAAACAAACACATTTTTTTGCGCCATATAAAGCAGAGACGATCGAAGGACGTAAAGAAATAGGGATGATTGATCTCTACGAAGCCGTGGTGCAGTGGAACCATGCGCGCTTTGGGGTCCGAGAGGTCTCCAAGCGCACGGGTTCGAATCCTGTCCACGGTCCGAGTGTAGGTTAGGCTTCCTCATTCAAGGCAATGGTTTCCTAGCAGGTAGGATTTGAGATAGGAGGTACCCCAAGAAGTATCCCCTTTAGCCCAGAAATTGCCGTGAAAAGCCCATATGGTATAAATAATAAAAAAAAAGCATCTTCTGAGATTTAAACACATGGTTGAGGCAAATAAAGAAGACAATAAAGCGAAACTTGTGTGTAAAAATTATGAGGCTCTTTATGTAAATTAATGGAGATATCGCTCAATAAATACGACCAGATGGAAAAAATAAAAAATAAATAAACCAATGAAAAGTATCGGAAGAGTGTTTAAAATCAGACTAAACAATTACTATTAAAACTCCGAAAAGTAAGAGAAATTTCAAAGAGAGAGAGAGAGAGAGAGAGAGACAGACAGACAGACAGACAGACACACAGACAGATAGACAGACAGACAGACAGACAGACAGAGAGATTAGTAAACCAGTAAAAAAATCTGCAATTATATCTAAACCTCTAATGCACACAATGTAAACCAGACAAAATAACTCTTGAAAACAGTGATCAACAAAGAAACAGAAATAGAAATGAAAAAAAAAAATAGAACGAGGCAGGTAAAAAGAGAAGACATTATACATTAAACTCACTCCCTTAAGCTCTTTAGTACCAGGACACGTTTTTACATTCATTCTTGTTACTATTTGATGATTTTATACAGCTCCAGAAACATATGTTGGGATTAGATTAGCAAAGACACTGGCCATTATTCTCTTGACCTCCATAGACCTTTCCTAATTCAAATACAATCGTCTAATCATACCCAAAAAATCAAGGTAAAAATGCGTCTCAGTACTGAAGGGGTTAAAGTGAACAATTCTAAATAAAAAAAAAAACTATCAGCAAAAACAATGAAATAGAAAAACAAAATGACGAAATAATACGAACAAAACAAATGAAAAAGGTTGATAAAAAAAAATAATTGGGTACATTTGCATCTAAAAATAAATCTTCAGCCATTAAATCTAACAAAATGGAGAAGAGTTCAGTAAAGAGAGCAGCAGTAGGCGGGAGGGGGGGGAGCAAGATCTATTTATAGGTGAACGTAAAGGCTGGAAGAGCATTGTTGGGGACGGAAAGTTGGACGCAGTGATGATGAAGCTAAAGTTGCTTGGCCTCCTTTTATGGAATCTCTCTCTCTCTCTCTCTCTCTCTCTCTCTTGGTCTGACCGCCTACGCCTCTCTCTTCCTTTATCATTCCTCTCTTTTACCTCCTTCATCTTTTCTTTCCTTTTATCTGCTATATCTATTTCTATTTGTTCATCATATTTTCTTTTCTATACTTTTCTTGCTTTTTTTCCATTACGTCTCTTTTCTTCCTTTTATCAACCCTTTCTTTTACTTCCTGCATTTATTTTCCTATATTTAACTATTTAATCTATCTATCTACTTTTCTTTTCATTCATATTTACTTCTTTTTCTCTTCGTTTCTTGCTACATCTTTATTTTCTATTCCGCTTTTGGTCATCATGCTTACTACGCCTCTCACTCTCTTTATCAGCTCTCTCTTTTGTCTCCATCATTCTTACTCTCCTACATTTACTCATATTCTCCTTCCATCTATTTGTCAGTCAGTCTTTTTTTTTTTTACTTTCTTCGTCATATATTTTCTTTCCTTCTCTTCGTCTCTACACCTACGCATCTCCCTCTCTTTATCAATCCTCTCTTTTATCTCCATCATTCTTACTTTCCTACATTTATCATACTCTCTGTCTATCCATTTATTTGCCAGTCATGTTTCTCTATTTTTTTTCTCTATGCATCTCTATATAGTTATTTTTCTTTTCTTTGGCCAACGCACCTTCTTCTCTTCCTATTATCTATCGTCTCTTTTATCATAATTTTTCTTTCCGTTTATTTAAGCATATTTTCTGATATATATAGTTTTTTAGTCACATTTATTTACTTTTTAATCGCTTGGTTGCCTTTTTCTTTCTTAATCAGTAGTCTTTTTTTTTTCATCATATCTCCTCTCCCTGCATTTCAGCATATTTTCTGCTATAACTAGGTTTTCCGTATATTTTCTTTCTCTTTTCCTTTCTTTATTATTCCTTTCCTCCTTCTGTCACGTTTCTCCTCTTTTTTCTCTTCATATTTTTATTCTTTCCGTCTCTTGATCTTTATTTTTATTCCTCCATCATTCTTTCATTCTTAAATTCATGCGCATTTTTTCTTCTAAGTATTTTCTCTTTTTCTCTCCATTATTCTGTTTTTTTCCTTTTTATACGCATTTTCTTGCTTAATCAGTTCCCTTTCTTCATTGTTTTCCCCTCTCCATAATCTACTACTACTACTACTACTACTACTACTACTACTACTACTACTACTACTTTTCTTACTTATTCTTTGTTACAACCATGTTTTCTTTATGCTGCAAATGTTTCCCTTTTTATTTTTGGATCAATTTTTTCCTCAATTTCTTTCATTATATTGACTTCTCCTGTGCTTTGTTCATCATCTTTGTCTGCATTATTTCTCTCTTTCTCTGTCTTGCTTGATCAGTCTCCTGTTTTGTTTCTTCATTGTTCATTTATCTTTCCCTCCTCCATTATTTTGTTCTTGGTCTCTCTTTTTCCTCTTTTTTCTAATCCTTCCTTTTCATTTTTCTCTTTCTTCTGTGTTATCTTCCCCATTTCTCCATTTTTATCACTCTTTTCTTAATTTCTTCATCCACCCACCTTATCTGCTGTCCTGAATTCTCCTTCCCATTCTTTCTTTCCCATCCTGGCATTCCCACGCGGTTTCATTTCGATTTTTCTGCTTTTTCACGTCTCCCTCCCACGACATTCCTTCCTCCCACGCATTCTTCATTGTTTTGTATTCGTCTCTTTCTCTCTCTCTCTCTCTCTCTTGTACCCTTTGTTTTGCCCACCGATATTTATTTTCATCTGTAATTGTCTTTTCCCACTCTCTTTCTTCTTTTTTTGTCTCTTTTTCGTAGCTCGCTCTCCTTTCTAGAGTCTTCTGTATTACGTCTTCCGATATCACAACTGTCTTACTCCGCATGTTACGTTTCCTGCATTCTCGCCTTAATTGAGTAGCTGTGTTGCGTAATCCTGGCAGCACTGTGGCATCAGTTTGCCTTCATTAAGGTCGCTTGCCGAGGATTTGATAAAGGGTACAATGGGGTTTTCAGGATCACAGAGTTAGAATGTCATTACAAGTGCCTCATTTGCCTTTACTGTTGTGTTTGTTGGTGTTACTCTGCCCAAAAGTTGATGACTTGTGAAAAAAAAGTTGTCTGTTGTATGGAATGGGTTCAGATTTTTCAAGAATGCTGTTGTTTTCTTTACTTGACGTTAAATGTTTTCTTAAATAAGTCAAAGTTGCATGTGCATCATATGACTTAAAAATTACATGAAATTAATTATTCTGTCGTCTGCCAGTCGGCTTTTTTCCTTTTCCTAGAGTGGTTTATTTCATTTGATGTACCACAATGTTGCTTCATAAAAGATAATTGCTCAGAGATCATAATTTAGCATCAGTTTAAATATTCAGTAGCTTTGCATGTTCATTTTATCTAATTATCTTGTTGCTTGATGTTTTGAGTTACTTGTGCTATTCTCTTTTTATGATTCATTGTGTAGTCATATATTTCCCTGAAGCTTTAAGATACTTCATAATATCAGAAATGCTTTGAGAAGACAGGAATATTTCTCTCATCCTCGTGCCTCCTACAGACACTAACGAGCCTCCGTCGGGAAGGAAAACTATGAAACATTGTTAGTTATCTTCCCTAAAAATCCGTGACGTAACGAAAACCCAAAATACGTGTGCGCCTAAAATTTCCACCCGAATTATCTTATACAGTTAGGGTAATGGCGCGGCGTCCCTCCAGCCATGCTCCGACCAAGCCACTCTTACCCCGCCTCCTGCAGCAGTCACACCCGAGCCCCATCACACCACCTCTTCCACCCAAACACTTCGACACTTTCCTCACTAACCACACCCCTATGATCACTCCTCCCATACACCATTACCTCTCCCTATTACCCCCATTAGATAAGCTCTCCTTCCCTTGCTAACCTACTCTCCCTACAGCTCTCCCTAACATTTACCTCCGCTCTCCTTCCCTGACACTTCCCTAGTCCCAAACCTGCACAAGTAACACCTCACTTTTATTGTGCTTTATGTTTCTCCTCACCCTATCTAATCATAACCACTCCCTTCCCCTTCCTGCAGCGCCCTTTCAAGTGTCATCCACCTGACCGCCTCCCCTCCATCACGCCCTCCCTCCCGCCCGTATGAGTGACGGAAAAAATTACGACCGCTGGAAATTATTGTTGAATGTTTTGTGTTTGTTGTTCGATATTGTGAGGTTGGTAAAGCAGCCATTTGTAAATCTTTGACGTGCATACCACTGATTTCTTTTATTGTTTCTCTCTCTCTCTCTCTCTCTCTCTCTCTCTCTCTCTCTCTCTCTCTCTCTCTCTCTCTCTCTCTCTCTTTCTTCTCTTTGTTATTTTTAAAGGATTCAAACAATAAAATGAGCTAAAAAAAACAATAATTCCTCTTTTTTTTTTTTTTTTACTCTTGAAAGATTTGAACTTAAAATTGTTACTGTCTTAATTTTTCCCTTATTTTTGTTAGTTTTATTTTCACATTTTTCAAACTGTAAGGAATCTTTTCAGAATCTTTATCTTATTTTTTTTTATCTTATTTCCCATTTTCTTCCTAATCTTCCTTTCTTTCTCCTGTTTCTGTTTCACCTTGTTTATTCTTATCGTGTTCACTTATTTACATTCATTTCCTTTTCTTCTTCCCTTCCGCCTTCCTTACCATCTTTTTTCTTCATTTCCTTTATATTATTTTCAATCTTCTTGCTTTCCACATCCTTTCCTCTCCCTTCCTTTGCCCCTCCTTGTATCCCATTCTTTCCTTAACTTAGCCCTTCCTCCTCCTCCTCCTCCTCCTCCTCCTCCTCCTCCTCCTCCTCCTCCTCCTCCCTCACTTAGCACTGTCAGGCATCAATCACAAGTCATCCATCAATGTTGATTGCTGAGTCCACAGAGGAGGAGGAGGAGGAAGAGGAAGAGAAGGAGGAGGAGGAGGAGGAGGAGGAAAGGAGGAGGAGGAGGAGGAGGAGGAGGAGGAGGAGGAGGAGGTAGAGGAGGAAGGGGACCGGAGATAGGGGAGGAAAGGGAATAGGCAAGAGGAAGGAAGGGAAAAGTGATCGAGAGGAACAGGAGGAGGAGGAGGAGGAAGAAAAAGAAGAAGAAGAAGAAGAAGAAGAAGAAAAAGAGGAAGAGGAAAAAGAAGAGGAGGATAGTCTAAGAATCGTGGAGGGGTGTGGATAGACCGGAATAAAATGGAAAGGGGGATGCAAATGAATATCTGGGGGTGAAGGGGTGTGGGTGCAGGCAGGGTAGGTGTTGGTGGGTAGGACATGGGGAAGGGGGGGAGGAAATTAGGGTGACGGGGGAAGTGTATACGTGGCTGCCATGATGGAAGGGAGAGTATGAATGGTATGTAGAGAAATGATATGGTAGTTTCTCTCTCTCTCTCTCTCTCTCTCTCTCTCTCTCTCTCTCTCTCTCTCTCTCTCTCTCATATTTTAAACATTTTCCCCTTTTCTGCTTCTCTATCTTTCTTTTTCTTTTGTCTTCTCTACTTCTCTTCCCCTCATTTTTATCAGTAATTCCTCATACTTCCTTTTCGTTCTTTTTTTTTTTTTCTATATCTTCCATTTGCGTTTTTTTTTTTTTTCTGTCTTTTCCTTTCTCTCAATTTTTTTCCTGTGTTCCTCTTTCCTTTATCATATTATTTCTTCTTATTCTTTCCCGCTTCTCTTCCCTTCTTTTACTTTCCGTGTCCTTGTTTTGTCTTTTCTTCCGAGTCTACCTTCTATTCTCTCCTTCCTTTCCATCCCTTCCTTCCTTGTCCTTTCCTTCTCTCCACCAGTATATTCTCTTCTCTTCCTTACCCTTCCCTTCTCTTCCCTTCCCTTCCCATCCCTTCTCTTCTCTTCTCTTCCCTTCCTTTCCCTTCACTTTCCTTCCTTTCCTTTCCCTTCCCTTCCCATCCCTACCCTCTCCTCCCAACCAGACGGAAAATTAAGACTATTATCAAACCTTACATTTGAATATGCTGACCGAGAGAGAGAGAGAGAGAGAGAGAGAGAGAGAGAGAGAGGGGGAGGGAGAGAGTTACATATATGCACTTTTCTTTTTCTTTCTTTTTTTTTCTCTCTCTCTCTCTCACCTTGGCTCTCACCTTTAGATGGAGAGCGAGGGGAAAAATACAGGTGTTTATGACCAGGTGTTTGGGAAAGCGAGTCTCGTGTACAAGAATGCGAGGAGTTGTAAATACCCTTGCCAGATTACAGGGCGGCTGGCGGCTGAAGTTTCCCTCTTGTTTGTTGTTCCTCCGCCTGTTGCGATTCTGTTATCCGTCTCTAGTCTTACACCTGCATTTTTTTTTCTCCTTTTATTAACTTTTTTTTTTATTTTCGTATGTGTAAGGAGAAATTTTAAAGTGAATTTTTGTTTTACCTTGATTTTTTTTTTCTTTTTCTTGTTGGTTTAATTTTATCCGTTTGTTTGTTTTTTTACTGTTTTCTGAATTTTTCTCTTTTGTGAGTCTAACTTTTTTTTTGTTGACTTTTTAATTGTTATTTTTCTCTTTTATTGTTTAATCTGCATTCTCTCTCTCTCTCTCTCTCTCTCTCTCTCTCTCTCTCTCTCTCTCTCTCTCTCTCTCTCTCTCTCTCACTTTGGCTATCACTTTTAAACATTTTTTTTTTTTTTCGCTAACTCTCTCGGACCTGCAAGGGAACTAGCAACTTAGTGGGCATTTTTTTTTTTTTTACGTTTTCTGTTGCCCTTGGCCGGTTTTCTCCTCTAACATAAAAGAAAAAAAAAAAACCTGCACTGTTTTCATCCTCTTCGCTTTATTTTCAAGGAAGCATTTATAAGATGGAATTGCTGGATCTTTTTCTTTTTTGTCTTTGTTTTGGCATTTTCCTGGTTTTTTTTTATTTTGTTTCTCTCCGTTTCTTGTCTCAGCTGTATTTTCTCCTTTTATCGAATTCATTTTTTTTTTTTTTTTCGCCAATTATCAGGTTTGTCTTTACTATTTTCCTTTTCTTGATTGAAGCATTTTTTTTTTCATGGTCTGTTTGCTTACTTTGTTTATATATTGCTATTATTTTGTTTTCATTTATCGTGCACCAAATTTCTACGTTTTTTTTGAGGAAACGTTCTAAGTCTGAGATATATTTTCTCAACTTTCATTTTTCCCTCTGTTTCCTTGGCAATTTTAGTACTTTTCATTGCCTATGCTTCTTTCTGTGTAAAAATGAATTCTCCTAAACTACGAGTAAATTCATCATAAAGTCTTAACGTAACACTTATTCATTTATATATTCGCTTGTATTTCTATTTACATTACTTCGATAGTTTTATTTTTCGTTCCTTACACTTCTTTTCATAAACCAAGATCGTCTTAAAATTTCAAAGATACGTCTGCGTCTGCCATCTGTTTATTTACTTGTTTATTTATTTTCATGTTTTATTTGTATATTCTAATTTATTCATCAAGGGAAAGAGAGAAGCTCGTTTCATATTTGCTTCCTACTATCTCTTTTATTACCAGGGTGTTTGTGTGACTTGGCGACGCTCCTGTTGATCTTAAGAAGGACAAACAAACAGAGCAGAAAATGAAGGAGCGGAGAGTGACTGACAAGAAGGAAATAGACAGAAAATATATTAAAAAGAATGACAGTTGAATTTGTGGGCACGAGAGAGAGAGAGAGAGAGAGAGAGAGAGAGAGAGAGAGAGAGAGAGAGAGAGAGAGAGAGAGAGAGAGAGAGAGAGAGGCGGGGTTTAGTGAGGGGAGGGATGGGATGTCGGGAGAAGAAACGAGGCTGGAAGTTATTTTGGCGTCATCATTCTTTTCTTGGTTCAGGAGGCGGGGAGAAGACGTCAGGCCAGGAAGAGTAAGAAGAGGAAGAAGAAGAAAAAGAAGAGAAAATGATCTTTGTTAATGATCTAATCTCCTTAAATAGAAGCAAGTCTTATTAATAAAAAAAAGATTAGAGAAAATGATAAGGGAATTAAAAAGTCTTTGATATGAAGTCTTTGATATGATTTTCTTTCTCTTTCCTAGAACTGCCAATTAAATTTCTTGGTGGTACTTGCGTGGGAAATTGGGATATTTTTTTTAGAATTGTGCTGAATTTGGCGGGTTTTTAAGGTTATATACTTCACTGGGCGGATATTTCTGGGCGGATTTTTCAAGCTTGGTGTAATGAATTGGGGTAGTTTTGAGACTAGCATGATGATTTGGGCGGGTTTTTAAGGTAGTGCTCTTAAAATTGGGCAGATATTTAAGACTGTGTACTTAAATTGTCTGAATTTGTGAGGGTGTCTCTTGAATTAAGGCGAGTTTCAATACTAATGTGGTGAAATGAGTGGAGAGTTTAGATTGATTACTAAAATGAGGTGGGTTGTGTTCTTGTGTAGATCGAAAATAAATAAAAGAGAGTGGGCGGATATTTGGGCGGGTTAAGAGCAGGTATTGAGGTCTGATAGGCTGGCAGGCTGGGTGGATGGGTGGACAGGAAGAGGAGGAGGAGTGGCAGGATGTGGAAACAGTGGACGGGGATTTGGCGCCCACACTGGCCTTCCTTGGGGGTCCTGGCACGGCGCTCAGGTCAATAATGCTGAGGAGAACGTGAATTATGTCAACAGTTTGAAGTTGATAAGCCTCCCACAGCCTTGCTCTACCGCCACCACCACCACCAACCACCACCACCACCACCACCACCTCTACTCTTACCACAACCATTACTGTTATTGCCAAAATCTGTCTTGCTATAGTACCACAACTACCATCACTTCCATAATGACTACCACCACTACCATTATACCCACCACCTCTACTACCATAACTACAACCACCTCAGCGAACAGTACTAAGGTCTATGTTACTATTACTACTATTACTTCTATTACTACTACTACTACTACTGCTACTACTGCTGCTGCTACTGCTGCTGCTACTGCTGCTACTGCTGCTGCTGCCACCACACCACCACACCACCACCACCACCACTACACCACCACCACTGCTGCACCACCACCACCACCACCACCACCACCACCACCACCACCACCACCACTGCCACTGCTGCTGCTGCCACCCACCTGCACCACCTGCCACTGCCACCACCACCACTGCTGCTGCTGCTGCCACTGCAACAACAACAACTGCTGCACTGCTGCTGCTGCTGCAACTGCTGCACCTGCTGCTGCTGCTGCTGCTGCTGCTGCTGCTGCTGCTGCTGCTGCTGCTGCTGCTGCTGCTGCTGCTGCTGCTGCTGCTGCTAATGATAATAATAATAATAATAATGCTACTGCTGCTGCTGCTGTTGCTGCTGCTGCTGCTGCTGCTGTTGTTGCTGCTGCTGCTGCTGCTTCTACAACTACCACTACCACAACCCTAGTGCTTGAAGAATAACTTAGAAAAGGAAACTTAGATAAAATAAGTTAACTTATGTAACTCTCTCTCTCTCTCTCTCTCTCTCTCTCTCTCTCTCTCTCTCTCTCTCTCTCTCTCTCTCTCACTATAGCTCTTAACATTTTGAAAGAGTAGATTGAATAACCAATGGTGAGAGAGAGAGAGAGAGAGAGAGAGAGAGAGAGAGAGAGAGAGAGAGAGAGAGAGTCATTCAACGCAAAAGTTAACTGTAAAAAGTTCTGACACGAGTGTTTTCCTCCTCCTCTTTCCTCCTCCTCCTCCTCCTCCTCCTCCTCCTCCTCCTCCTCCTCCCCTCACAGGTCAATGGGTCACTAGGGGTCTGAGTCAGTGTATCTTTTCTCTTTCAAGGTCACGCGTCTACGAGAGAGAGAGAGAGAGAGAGAGAGAGAGAGAGAGAGAGAGAGAGAGAGAGAGAGAGAGAGAGAGAGAGAGTTTTCATAGAGAGAAGAGAAAGGGTCTGTAAGGGAGACGAGAAACGCTGAGAGGCTCTTAAAGGGAGATGGAGGGAGAGGGGAGGGGTTGGATAGAAATTGGTAGGGTGGGCGGGAGAGGTAAGGGAGAGTTTCCAGCGAAGGGAGAGTCAGTGTGAGGGAGACAAAGAGCTCTGGGGGAAGGGAGGGAGAAGTGAACATCGCTGATTAAGATGAAGGTGATTAGAGGGGCAACGATGGTGGTGGTGGTGGTGGTGGTGGTGGTGGTGGGGGTGATGGTGGAGGTGATAGTAGTTGAAGTAGTGATGGAGGTTGTGAAAAATGGTGATGATTTTCTTTTGTATTTTTTTTATGGAATGGTGTTAGTGGTAGTTGTGATGGTGGTGGTGGTGGTGGTGCTGTGAGTAGTGGTGGTGATAGTAAAAATAGTAAAAAAGAATTAGTATTTATAACGCTAGAAATAATAATTATCATAGTAAATGGAATCAACAGAGGGCAGAAATGGAACTTCACGATAGTCAGTCAGTGGTGAAGGTGGAGGTGACTGGAAGAGCCTGGTAGTGACTGGTGATGACTGACACATGACTCTCCTTCATGTGGCAAAGAGAAGCACTTAGATGGAGGTGACTGAGGATGACTGAAGGTGACAAGATGGCCGTGGGTGTCGTGGAGTTGTAGATGACCAGTGGCTATCAAACATGTGATGAATAGCGGGCCCAGATTGTCACTGTAAGCCATTTGTGTGGAGGTCAGGCCGGGATTTTTCTAGCCAGGGGAAATTGGAGTCCGCTTAATGTTGTGAAGGGGACGGAGTATTGAGTGATGGTGTGTGTGTGTTGACTGTGGAGAGAGAGAGAGAGAGAGAGAGAGAGAGAGAGAGAGAGAGAGAGAGAGAGAGAGAGAGAGAGAGAGAGGTATGTTTATCTGTCTCTCTGCCTTTCGTGTCAAAACCTAAGCTTACAACACCTCATTCATGTCTCTCTCTCTCTCTCTCTCTCTCTCTCTCTCTCTCTCTCTCTCTCTCTCTCTCTTGGTCTCTGTGTATTTATCAGTCAATTAAGATCTCGCCATGTGTCTCGTGCCGCGTCTCGTTGTCTCGTTGAGGAGTAATGGAGTCAGTCAGGTGAGGAGTGCCACCCGTCCACCCACCTCCCCTGCCAGCGACGCCCCTGCCTTGGTTTATAGGAGCCTCTACTCGATTTAATTCTCCATTTACTGGCCATTCCTCTCTCTCTCTCTCTCTCTCTCTCTCTCTCTCTCTCTCTCTCTCTCTCTCTCTCTCTCTCTCTTTTCAATCCAGCTAAGGCTACGACCACAAAATTCTATGAAGTTTAAAGGCTTGTCTCTAACCTTAATTTATATCTACCTAATTTGTTTTCTTTTTCTCCTCTTAATTTCATCCTTTTCTTCTCGTTCAAAGCATACAGTTTAATGGCTTTCTCTTAGTATCATTCAACAACTTCTGACTTCTGCAGTGTTTAGTGTGATAGCCTCAGTTAAAAAAAGGTTCCGGTCGCATATAGTATTGGTATAGAATAGATCTTTTTCTTTCTTAAGAGTTACGAGTTACTGTATGTCATTTCTCATCGTTCTCTTCTCTTCACCTCCCCTTGTCTCTTCTCTACTCCTCATTTTTCTTTTCTTTATTTTTCTTTTCTTTTATCTTTTTCTCTTCATCTCTCCTCTCTTCTTTTCTTTTAGTCTCTTTTCTCTCTCAACTTTTTATCTCTTACCTTCCTCGCCTTCTTCAGCCGCCAGGTGAGAGCAGCCCTTCATTACAAGCACGTGATCAGAAGGTCAGACGAGAGTTTCACACCTGAAGCCTCAAGAGTGTGTTCAATCACTCACTCATCTATTACAACCAATTTTACCTGACTTTTTTTGTGGCTTTACTATTTTTTCTATGGGTTTGGATTATGTATACTCACAATGAAGTATATTCCTGATTTTTTAATGCATATACCTTATTTCTCTATGGCAACCTTTTAAGCATTTTTTGTATACCTAAAGTGACCTTAGCATTTGTATACACGATAGTTATTGTTCAGAGTTAGGTAAGCCTTGGAAGGGTTGAAATGCAAGGGAGTGAGAGAAGCAGAAAGCAAAGGACTGGAATCTCCTTACCTGAAGTTTTTTTTGCTGTCCTCCGTAACAACAACGAACTCTGACACTTTCTTTATATTTTGTAGATTTTACAATTTCCTTCCTTTTGTATCTCTTTTGGATGCCTCTTGTATAGCGTAAGAGAGAGAGAGAGAGAGAGAGAGAGAGAGAGAGAGAGAGAGAGAGAGAGAGAGAGAGAGAGAGAGAGAGAGAGAGAGAGAGAGAGAGAGAGAGAGAGAGAGAGAGAGAGAGAGAGAGCATGAATGAAACAAGGAATGTCGCAGGAGGAGGAGGGAGGAGGAGAAGGAGAAGAACAAGGAGGAGGAGGAGGAGGAGGAGGAGGAGGAGGAGGGACGGTAATTAGGCCACGACGCTCGTAAATAGGACAGCAAATGATGACGATGAGACAGAGGAGGCGAAGGAAGTAAACATGTCCTGAAGGAGGCGCTGAAAAGGAGAAGGATTGAAGGAATATGAAAACAAATAAGAAAAGAATATAAAAAGTAAAAGAAAAGAAGAAATGAGGGAATTTTTAACGAGAATGAAGGGAGAACAACACATTTAAAAGAAAAGGAAAGAAAAATATCGAAGAAAAATAGAAGAGAAGGAAAGAGATGGAGAAAAACAATGGTAGGTGAAAGAAAAGGAACAAAAAAAGAAACAAATAAAAAAGTCTAGAACATAAAGAATAAAGAAGAATGGAATGGTATAACAGGAAGAGGAAGAGAAGAAAGAAGAAAAGAACGGGGAGGAGGAGGAGGAGGAGGAAGAAGTATGACGTTAGTCTGACATTAACCCGATACA
>NC_059273.1:17802552-17825052 GCF_017591435.1 Portunus trituberculatus
TCATTACCCTGACGGCGAGGCAGGTGACCGACACAGTGGAGGAGGAAGAGGTGAGGTAAGAGAAGAATGAGATGAAAAACAACAGATTGAGTGGAAGGAATGGAAAGAGAAAAGAAAGACAAGGAGGAGGAATATGAAAATAGTAAAAGAGAGAGGGAAAAATAGAGACAAAAATTGAAGTGATAAGGAAAAAGAAAAGGAGAGAGGGATTAAAAAAAGACGATAAGGAGAGGGAAACGGGAGAAGAAAAGGAGATCTAAAACAAAAAGGAAAATGGAGACAAAAATGAGATGATAAGGAAAAGGAAGAGGAAAGAGGAAGCAAAAAAAAAAAAAGACGATAAGGAGAAGAAACGGGAGAAGAAAAGGAGAAAATCTAAAACAAAAAGATTATCAAGGGAAGAGGAGAAAGATAAAAAAAGAAAAATAAATTGAAGGGAAAAAGAAAAAACTAAGGGAAAAACAAGACCAGCCATGAGAGAAAAGACAGAAAAGATGAATTATATTTGCTCAGTTGCTAACACAGTATTTATCTTTGTGCTCGTGTGTTTTGCAGTTAGGAATTTCTATATTTAATCTGCCTTTATATAGCTGTTTGGTGAATGGCCATTAGAATTTGCATAAAAACGCCCTCACTTGTATTTTGTATAGCGGGATTTAATTACCTTTAATTTGTTTGTCCTGCAATTAGGGTGAGTGATCGTTATCCTTTATATTCCTTTCATTATCCTTTTCTCTTTATCTTCCACCACTCTATTCTTGAACCACTTTCCTCAATCTCTATCTTTCAGTTTTTTTTTTTTAGATAAATCTTGAGTAATTTTTTTTCATACTGGTAGCTCTATATTTTTCCTTCATTTTTAATACCTACTACGGTTTCTGAAAAGGAACTTCTTCATATTTCCTCTTGAGAACCTAAATTTATCAATCTCGAACACGTTACTTCTTCAATCCTCATTACTGGCCCTTAAAATTTTACATCGCTCCTATCACACCCTTTTCAACCAACGCCTCTCCAGGAAATACCAAAATGAACACCGTATTAAATGATTTGCCCGTCCATTCCAACACAATTATTCACAGAGCATCGAACATCCACAAAAGGAAGTGAAAGACATGCTGCAGAATATTCACGCAAATCTCTGTATAAAAGGAACTCGCCTCAGTGCTTTTCCTACACGTGTATTTCTCACAGCAATATTTTAGGTACCTAGTGCGGTCCGTCTCTGTGGCCCCTTCTGGTCGTCTTTCGGCTGAGTTGACCGACAGGACCCGCAGGCAAGGGAGAGGAGAGGATGGGCGGGGTGGAAGGGATGGGAAGAGAAAGGGAGACGGAGAGAGCAGGAAAAGACACGGGGAGAATTGTATGTGGAGAAAGAGAAGGAGGAAGGGGAAAAAAGAAATGAGAAAGGAGGAGAATATGGTTTGTACGTGAAGGGGAAGAGTGATGGAGAGAACATAAAAAGATGGAGATGAAAATAGGATGGTAGAGAGAAGGAGGATGAAAACAAGGGAAGAAAATGGAAAGAGAATGCCGGAATATAGCAGAGAGAGAGAGAGAGAGAGAGAGAGAGAGAGAGAGAGACACCAAAATATGATACGATATGAAGAGAGAAAGAGACATAAAAGAGATAAAAAAGAGAAAATGCCTTAGGGAAAGAATATGAAGAAGAAGAAAGAAAGGAAGAGAAAAAAGGACAAAGCAGAAAGAGAATAGGAATTAAAGACAAAGAGATGGGAGAGAGAAAGAAAAGGACACAGAGAGGAGGTGAAGGAGAAGATAGAATATGGAGAGAAGCGAAGGAAGGGAGAGCAAGAAAAAATAGGAAAGCAAGATGAGGAGAATAAGGGAAAGATCAAAAGGATGGAGGAAAAGAGAGGAGAGAGAGAGAGAGAGAGAGAGAGAGAGAGAGAGAGAGAGAGAGAGAGAGAGAGAGAGAGAGAGAGAGAGAGAGAGAGATTGAGGAGAGAGGGAGGGAGGGAGGAGAGGGAGGAGGAGGAGGGAGTGTCTTTCTCTCTCTCTGAGAGAGAGAGAGAGAGAGAGAGAGAGAGAGAGAGAGAGAGAGACGAGAAATAGCGTATGATTGTGGAGTGAAAGAAAGAGAGAGAGAGAGAGAGAGCCAGAGAGAGAGAGAGAGAGAGAGAGAGAGAGGTCATGGTACAATACATTCGCGTTTTGAAAGAGAGCAAAGAGGAAGCAATATAAGAATGGTAAGCTGCCGGGGACGTCTTTGACCAGGGAAACAAAGACTTGAATCTGATAGCGCGCGAGCACACACACACACACACACACACACACACACACACACACACACACAGAGAGAGAGAGAGAGAGAGAGAGAAATGGTAAAGAGAAGAACTAACAAGTAAAAAACAAACAATATAAGAGAAAATAGAAAACGTAAAAGAGAAGAGAAAAAATGGAGGAAAAGACCAGAAGAAAACACGATAAGAGAGAAAAAAAAATGACAGGGAAAGAGAAAAGAGGAAAGGAAAAGAGAAGAGAGATGGGGGAGTGGGAGAGAGAAAGAGAGAGAGAGAAAGAGACCAGCAATCTGTATCGGAAATGTGCAGGTACACGTGTCCGCTCAAAACTCAATCAAAACCACACCTGCACTTCCGCCTGGCCGCGAGATGTTCACTTTTCTGATGCTCCCTGAAGCTAAAAGGCGATCCGACCAACGCCACTCGGGAAACTGCTTAAAAAAAACCCGTCACACATTTTATTTTTATATCGAATGGCAGTTTCTCATCTCTTATTCATGTGTGCGTTTATTTCATCATGTAAGAGGGAGGAATGCAGTGAGAGTGTACTTAGTGGATTGGTAGATGTGTATGACTAACTTTTTAATTTCTATATGCTGGTTTATATTATTCTTACTCTTTAACTGGTACAATGAATAAGTTTCGATCATATACTATATACTATTTGATATCCGATCCAACTTTTGTGACTTACTAATCTATTCGTTTATTTGATCACATGAGAAGGTAAGAATGTGATAACAAAGAGTGTTTTTAATTATTTGGTAATGTGCGTGTGTGTCTTTGTGTTTTCTTTTTTTTATGTAAGAGGGAGAACTACCAAGGGAAAAAAAATAATATTGGAAAAAAAAAGCCCCACTTGAATTGAAGTCTCCATAAAATGTGTGTTTCGGGATTAACTCTTTCAATACTGAGACACATTTTTACATTGAGATTTGTGTACGATTAAACGATTTTATTTACATTAGGAAGGGTCTATGGAGGTCAGAAGATTAATGATCCACAGTCTTCACTATTTTAATCCCCACATGAGTTTCTGAAGCTGTATAAAATCACCAAATAGCAGGTAGAATGAATAGGAAAACGCGTCATGGTACTGAAGGGGTTAAGCGGTTGAATTTCAAGAGGTAATATTTGTCTTGTTCCCTTCATAAATCTTCTCTAAGTTCCCAGGTATTCCGTTCCGTCAGCGTTCTAGGTATTGTAGGGCGGCGGTCGAGTATGCATGGTACTGTAGGAGGGTCGTGGTGGCGGCGGTGATGGAGGGGCATCGGTGGGTGGGGTGGGGCGGTGGGATAAGGTTGAGGTGGGTGGTCAAGGGCATCGCTCGTTGGTTTGAAAAGATTTATTGGTCGAGTAAAGCCAAGCTGTCGCCATATTTCAAATTGTTAAAACAAGAGTCACTTTCCTCTTTATTTATCGCCATCGAGTGTGTGTCTGTGTGTGTGTGTGTGTGTGTGTGTGTGTGTGTGTGTGTGTGTGTGTGTGTGTGTGTGTGTGTGTGTGTGTGTGTGTGTGTGTGTGTGATCTACTTCTCCGTGTCTTAATCGACTTGTCCTTGGCGCCATTGATGTCAAGAGCTAAGATTGCCTTCGCCTCGTAGTCTTATCTAGTCTCCTAACAACTGTCACTTACCCTTGGACGCAATCAGTGCGTTTGTGTCCTCGATGAATGCAGGACTTCATTCACTTATATTTGCTTCCTCTATGAATGTGCATCCCATCACTTCATTTCCTAGCGAGTGAGGAAGCTATGAGGAACGACGAGTGAGACAAGATGGGGAAAATGTCTTCTCAATTCTCACACACAAAGGAGAGAGAGAGAAAAGGAAATGCTTAATATCAGCAAGTCAGAAAAAAATGGTTTGTTTCTTCCGGCCAATAGGTATGATATATTCACCCATTGTGAGTTTCTTTTTTTTTTTATGCATGAGGGAAATCGACCAAGAGCAAAAGTATAGATAAAAAATAACCGTTCTCCTTCCCCCATGTACCCCTATTCCTCTCCAAAAAGAAAAATAATAAACAAATAGGAGGAGAAGACTTTAGAGAAGGACCACTGTATTTTCCGAGGTGTCTTAATGTTCCTCTTTTAGAAGGCAAATTATTCCCTGACAAACTTCTAAATGGCAGTCACATCACGTCTGATTACCTTAGAAAATTTTAAAGAAAGAGTAAAAGAACCGCGAGAAGCCAGTGTATTTTCCGAGGTACCATAATGTTCCTCTTTCAAAACGCATAATGTTCCGTGACAAACTTCCAGCAGTCACAATAGGGTCCGTACTCTGAAAAACGCTTTGCTTTCTCACTATCACTGCTTTCCAAAGACTCCAGTTGAAGTTACCCGTGTTTTTTAAGAGTATTTTATGGTTCTGGTGATAAACTGGCAAAATTTCTAGTTTATGAAAAGGAGAAACTGTCTTGAAAACCCAATTAGTTGTCTCTGTGGCTTTGGAAACTTGTCGTAGTGAGAAGGGAAGGCGTTTCTGAATATGACCGGTACCTGCTCTAACTTATTAATGTTCATTGGCGCCTACAGTGTAACAGCTCCATGCCACTCGATGACTCCCATATATAGTGAGGGAAGTGTGCGCTCTTAGGAAAGCCAGCAGCAGCAGTAGGGAATGGTAGAAGACGCCTCGTGTGTGTGAGTTCTGCTACTGACGGAGTGTTGTGATTGTTTTGTGTAATGATTTTTTTCTCTCTGAGTTTCCTGTCCTGGTCTGAATTCTCGTTTCGTCTTTGTTTTCGTCTTTATACTTTTGTCTTCTCCATTGTTCTTCATCTTGACCTTTGCCTCCTCCTCAATCTTTTTGTTTTGTCATCCTCCATTATTTGCTCCTCCTCCAACCTTTTCTTCTCATATTCTTCCTCCTCCTTTTCTTCTTTTCTTATTTTTCTTTTTTTCTTTGTCTTCTTCGTCTTCTTCGTCTTCTTCTTCTTCTTCTTCTTCTTCTTCTTCTTCTTCTTCTTCTTCTTCTTCTTCTTCTTCTTCTTCTTCTTCTTCTTCTTCTTCTTCTTCTTCTTCTTCTTCTTCTTCTTCTTCTTCTTCTTCTTCCTCTTCTTTTCCTTTTCCTTCTTCTTCCTTTTCCTTTTTTTACTTTTACTTTTCCTTCTTTTCCTTTTCCTTTTTCTTCTCCTTCTCCTCCTATTCCTTCTCCTTCTCCTCCTCCTCCTCCTCCTCCTCCTCCTCCTCCTCCTCCTCCTCCTCCTCCTCCTCCTCCTTGAAAATACATGTAATCAGCGGTGGCTTTGAGAGGAAACACACCCACGTGCACACAGCGGACGCTCAGCAAGGCACCACTCAGGCTATCCATGAAAATATTCGTCTCGCTTGAATATTTCCAGCACTTTCATTCCGGAGCTTCATTCACTCAATCTTCCCTTTTCCTCCTCTCCCTCGTACGCATTCTGCCCTGCCATAACCTTGACCCTGAGTTATTAATTACTGGATAAAAGTGGATAACGGAAGCGGAGTGGGTTTTATTTTGTTTATTTGTCTTTGCTTTCTTTTTCTTGTAATGGAGACTTGTTGATGGTAAAAAGATAGAAAATCATTCACAATTCCGTTCTCTGAAATAAATAACAGGAGGAAAATTCAAAATGGCTGCCAGTTTAGTTTCTTTATTTCTGTATATCTCTCTTTTGTTTACATTTTCTTTCAGTGTGTGTGTGTGTGTGTGTGTGTGTGTGTGTGTGTGTGTGTGTGTGTGTGTGTGTGCGCGCCAGCAGAGACACTTTCCTCTGACCCTGACTGGGGACGAGGGTGAGTCCGCGCCGCGCACCGCAAAACCTTCCGCGGAATAATGTACTCCGTTAATCCCTCCAATATTGGTATTTCGGAAACCTGTGAGGTCGGGAAGATTTACTCACTGAATTTACTCCAAAAAGCGTTATTGCCTTGGAAATGAATACAGAAAAAAACGGGAGGCGAGGTATCGGCAGGGTGATGTATTTCGTGCAGTAAAAACCGAAGGCAATATTTTCTCTGATCAAAACGAAGGCACGGAGGAAATAAAAAAAAAATAGAAGATATGAAAAAAAAAAAAAAGGTTTCGTAGTTGGTTTTCTCAAATAATTCATTCCATCCGGTGTTCCGAGATTTACGAAAATTATGTTAATCACTGTTTGCTTTTTTAGGTGCGTGCGTTTAAATTGAGTCAGAATAATGTTTTGCGGACACTCGTAGTAGGCAGGTAAGCAGGCAACCAGACAGGCAGGCAGGCAGGCATGCAGGCAGGCAGGTAGGAAAGCAAGCAGGCAGGCAAATAAACAGGCAGACAGGAATGTAAGCAGGCAGGTAGGCAGGCAGGCAGGCAGACAAGCAGGCAGACAGGCAAACAAACAGGCAAGCAGACTGGCAGGCAGAGAGGCAGGCAGGCAAGCAGACATACAGTCAAGCAGGCAGGCAGACAAACAAGCAGGCAGGCAGGCAGGTAGGCAGGCAAGCAGGCAGGTAAGCAGGCAGGCAGACAGACAGGCAGAAAAGCAGGCAAGCAGGCTGGCAGGCAGAGAGGCAGGCAGGCAAGCAGACAGATAATCAGGCAGGCAGGCAGGTAAGCAGGCAGGCAGACAGACAGACAGGCAGGCAGGCAGCCAAGTAGGCAGACAGGCAGACAGGTAGGCAGGCAGATAAGCAGGCAGGCAGACAGACAATCGGGCAGACAGGCAGGCAGACAGACAAGCAGGCAGGCAGGCAAGCAGACAGGCAGACAGGCAGGCAGGCAGGCAGGTAGGCAGGCAGGCAGACAGGTAGGTGTTGAGAGGTTATGTTTGTATTGTTTTATTGTTTTGGTGAGCCTTGCAACATTCATGTGGCGTGATGGTGCTGTGTTTCTTGTGGCGATGTGGTGACGTGAGCGCATCTCTCTTATTGATCCTTCTCTTGTTCTTCCTTCCCTTCTTATTCTCAAATTCTCAAGTCTCGTTCTATTCTTTCTCGTGGATATATTTCTTTCTTCTTCGCACTGAATAATTTACCTTTCTCCTTTTCTTTTTCCTACTTCTTTTGTTCCTCTTTTGATTATTTTCCTTCTCTTTTTCGACCCTGGCTTTTTCTCATCTCTTTCGCATGTAACTCGTATCCTCCTTTCTTTTTCCCACTACATCGCAATCATTTTCCTTTTTTTTATATATAATCTTCATCACTCTTCGCTGCTGGTCGGTCTTTTATATAGCCTCTTCTTCCTTCTCTTCTTAATTTTCTTCTTTCTTTACATACTCAATCGTTTTCTTTCGTATAACCTTTTTCCTTATCTTGGCAAATAATAAACTTTATTCTTCTTTCCCCTCATGCACAGAATCGTCTTTTTTCACCCCCATTATTGACCGTTTCCCTTCCTATAAATTATTCAGACTCTATCTTTAAGAACATATAGCTTGCGATTTACCCTTCACTGATAAACCTTCCCTTCCTCACCTCTCTTTTGCCTCTCTTTTTCTCACACCACCTCCTTTAACACATGTTCCCTTCACGTACACATGCCTCTCATTTCCACAAGAGGTATGTTTCCTTTACAGATTCTGCCACCTCATATACAGCACCTTCCCGTCACTCCTTCACTCGTGTATGACCTTCCACTTCCTCACAGGCATACTTCTCTCACCCAGACGCTCCTCCTCCCCTCACAGCACACCCCCACATACACCCTCATGCTCTCTCTCTCCAGGTTGCCGCTGCTCACGTGCTGGCAAGTGGGCAGTAATTCTTGAGTTTGTCCAGAAGAAAGAAAATAATACACAGCTTACCAGATGAAACCAGCGTTGTGTTCTCACCTTAAGTTTTCCGTTTCCCTTTTGTCCCGGCGCTTTCCTTTTGTTGACGAGAAAAGTTGAATGTCTTTTAAAGGAGAAAGCGGACCGAGCAGCACAAATGGCTCTCCAGGACACGAGGGAAAGAACCTGTTATATTTCTGAGTTGCAGAGTCTTACGTGAGAATTAACGTGACTTCCAAAAACGCTGTGACTTGATACATTTTTTTTTACTAACCCCAAACAGCTTCACAGAGTCTCGATAAACACTACAGGCATATAAAGATTTCAACTATTCTCTATTTTATTCTATGGTGTTCTAGAAAATTAAGATACCAGACTTCTAAAACGCTACGACTCTTGATATATCGTTTGAGTAACCTTGAACCACTAAATTGAACCAAGATAAACACTAAAGATATTTAAAAATCTGAACTATTCTCTGTTTCATTCGGTGATGGCCTTGAAAATTAAAATCCCAGACTTCCCCTTTGAGTTAATATTTCATGAAGTTTAAGAAGAAGGCAGCGGAAGGGTTAAGAATGCACGCATCTTGCCTTATCTAGCGGCCGCGTCAGATGCACTGCTGTGATGGATGAGAGGCGGCGAGAGGTGGGTGAAGGGTTAGCAAGGGAAAAAATTCGTAAATAAAATCTTGGTGCCTTAAAATTTCTGTAATAAGTTTTGGGATCTATGAATGATTATGTGTTGTCACGCCTTGATTTCTTAGCTAAGGATGCTGGAGTTGTAGTGACTTGCTTCTATCAGTCATGTCAGCTCAGCAAAGAATTAACTCACAACTCTGCATCTTAAGTTTCCTATAAAAAGGTCCTGGATCTATTAGTACTTATCTGTGTTGTCTTGAGCGCTGTGTCTCCTTCTTCCCTTAACTCGGAGTATTGTAGTTGGCTTAGTGATTTTCTTCTATCAGTCACCTCAGCTCAGCAAAGAAATTAACTTCGCACTTTGTATCTTAAGTTTCCTATAAAAAAAAACTCCAGGATTTATGAGTACTTATCTGTGTTGTCTTGTGCGCTGTGTCTCCTTCCCTTAACTCGGAGCATTGTAGTTGGCTTAGAGACTTTCTTCTATCAGTCACATCAACTTAGCAAAGTACTAACTCATAACTTTGTATCTTAAGTTTCTGTAAAAAGCCCTGGATTTATGAGTGGTTATGTGTGTCGTCTTGAGCGCTGTGTCTCCTTCCCTTAGTTGGCTTAGTGACTCGCTTCTATTAGTCACACCAGTTCAGCAAAGCACTATCTTGTGTGGAGACGAGACTTAACGTGTTATGAGTGCGCAAAGTGTGAAAGTAAAGAGCATTTTTCATTTCCATACGAGTAATAAACGTCACTTCGGTCCAGTGTCGCGTGATTAACAGGCATGAACTTTTATTTATGACGTTCTGCACACCTGTTTCCTCCTCCTTGCGTTGTAAAAATAAAAAGGAAAAATAAAGAGGAGTAATCTGAAATTTGTGCCATACGGTTTAGTTAAATAGCAAAAAATCATCATAGCTATCTCATCTTCCTTAACGAACCATTAGAAACTTCATTAACTCTCTCTCTCTCTCTCTCTCTCTCTCTCTCTCTCTCTCTCTCTCTCTCTCTCTCTCACATTACCGGCGTGACTGGAGGCCTGTCTGGGATCGATGACGAGGAGAATGCGGACTTGTTCATGGCAAGACCCGCGTGACATTTAAGGAGACGAATGAGGTGCTAAACTCCACACTGCCACCCCGTTCAATTCAGCGTCCCGAGGCAGCGCTGACGAACTACCCTCCCCAGGACACCAATTAAGCGCCGCGAGAAATTTAAGATCCGGTGGTGTTGCAATCACAGGTGTCCAAACCATGCGTTCAAATCAGCGTGACAACTCGCCCCGCTGCAGATTTACACGAGTGACATGCCAGCGGAGGGAGAGTCAGAGGAAAAAAAATAGTGAGCTCAAAGTAAATTACAAGCCGAGTTTCCGTCCAGGCCATGCATGTAATAAATGGACACACTCACTCTCTCTCTCTCTCTCCACTCTCTTTCTCTTTTCCACTTTCTCTCTCCCCGCCTTCTCCCTGCAAATGATGATGAAACGACGCCACGCCAGCTACTATTTTTCACGGTAATTCTCACCGCCGCCAAGTAGTGACTGCGTGTAAACTTCAACCATTAGCGCTCACTTCCTCTGCCCAGACTCCCCCTATCTCCGCCGCCGCCTCCGCCTCCGCCCACGCTCTGCCGCCGCCACCGCCAACCTCGCCGCCAGCCATGAAATCAAAGCCATATGATCCTTTCTCCTCAATTTCTCATCAGGAGTTTTTCCCTACTTGAGAGAGAGAGAGAGAGAGAGAGAGAGAGAGACTCATTTTTCTTATTTATCAGACGCCAGATTGGATTGAAATATTCTTATCCTGACTCGATGTTTGAAAATTTATCACCGAGTTTAGACACACAACAAAATTAAAAGATAAATAGAATAAAAATAGATAGGCAGGAAGAAGTGATGACGATAACGAGGAATACAGTTGTGGTGTTGGTGGTTGTAGCAGTTGTGTTGATGGCTGGGTTGCGGTCCCGAGAGGGTTAAGGTGTGCTGCTTGCATTATTGACGATAAACGGGCCGCACCTTTGATCCCTCCTCTCATTAAGGTACCCCGCCCTTGTTAGCGTGACAATCAGCTGTTGTGCTCGTGTGTGTCCACCTGCCTCCTCTGAGGGACCGGCGGAGCACCCGAGGCAGCGCTAGACAATGCAGTTTTCCCCCTAAAGTGTGTTGCATCCTGTTAGTCAAGAAAGGGGTGAGATTTGGAAGCATAAGCGGGAAAAAAATATGAGAAGCTGTAAAGATAAATCAGCTTAAATGTTTTTTTTTTCTCTCTCTCTCTCTCTCTCTCTCTCTCTCTCTCTCTCTCTCTCTCTCTCTCGTATTTATAGTTTTCTGCATATGAATTGAGAAAGATAAGGAAAGCTACAAGACATCACCAGTGATTCCTCTATAAAACACACATTTTTTTCCCACTAGTCATCATTCATAAATTTGTCTAATCTTTCTTTCCAAACCTGCCTGTTGACTCACCATTAACAACCCAATTACTGAGTTTGTCCCATATCACGTACCACTATGTTTGAGAGCCAGATTCTTTCCATCTCTTTCCTTACCAAGATGGAGCCTGTTATCTCCCCTCCTATCTTTAAGACTGACCACGAGGAATTTGTCAAGGCCACCGAATCGTTTATGCTACACTAAAGACTTTAAAGGAACAATGACGCAGGTTTCCTTTGACGAGGCAGCAGGAGGGAGAGGTAAGGGACTGAAACCTTGGAATCTCCCCCTTCAGATTGGATTTATAAAAGGAATTATACAAGTTAAGAAGTCGTCAGCAAGCCGCGCCCTCACAAACTTGCGAGGCTTGTCTATATGGATTCAGCAAATAGACAAAGGTAGGAGAGTGGAGGGTGGAGAGTGGAAAGAGAAATGGTGGAGGGTGGAGGAGACATGGGGGAGGGAAGATGGTGAATGTTAAGGGTGTGTTAGGAGCAGGTGGGGGTCGCCGCGCCCGTCCTCTTGTGCAGCGTGTCATTAATACCAGTGTTTGATGTAAAATTAAGTGCTTGATGCATATGTTGCTAGGGATGAAACACACACACACACACACACACACACACACACACACACACACACACACACACACACACACACACACACACACACACACACACACTCTCTCTCTCTCTCTCTCTCTCTCTCTCTCTCTCTCTCTCTCTCTCTCTCTCTCTCTCTCTCTCTCTCTCTCTCTCTCTCTCTCTCTCTCTCTCTCTCTCTCTCTCTCTCTCTCTCTCTCTCTCTCTCTCTCTCTCTCTCTCTCTCTCTAACTACGCCGAAAAATTTTAAACTTCCGGAATCACAAATTAGCATGCCCTTACCTCGGGATGTATGTTTGTACTATGTGTGAGCCTGCCAGAAAGAGAGAGAGAGAGAGAGAGAGAGAGAGAGAGAGAGGGAGAGGGAGATTAATACAGAAAAAGAGAAATAATGAGGTATGGATTAATGAGGGAAATATATAGGTGTGTGGTAATGCGAGGCCTGTACTAAGGCAACAAGACACCCTGAGGTCCTGACGATGCTGTTTGGGTTACTGCTCTACTAATACCGCCTGTTTGTTGGGATGGAGATGGAGAGGAGAGGGTATAATGTTTCCTTGTATATCTTTATGAGAAGTTTTTATTAAGATTATTTGCATCATTCTTCTTTTTCTTCTCTCCTTTCTTTCTTCATTTTTCTATTGTTATTGTTACTATCATTATCATTATTATTACTAGAAAATATAGAATTATAAGGAACAGTAAAAATCATTAGCTTTTTAAATAACTTTCGCGCCCAAAGAGAGATGAACATTAACCAATAAGACGATGCCTCCTCCTTTTTGAAGCCTGCACGTCGATGGAGGCAGCTTTGCGTTGGGTAATACGGAGTTCAGATAGGATATTCATCATTAATGCGCATCAGAGGCAGCAGGAGGTTAGTAAAGAATTCTGGCTTTTCTTCCCCTTTTATGCTGAACTTAATGCAACAAAATATATGAGCGAAATGTAAATAGATCTGACTGTGTAAAAATGAGAAATTATAATATTGATAATGAAAAAATGTGGGTGGTTGTGGAAATAATGTTATGAAAATTATGATGGTGATGATATTATTTTTGGAGTTTGATACTTCAGGTGTATACAAGTAAATATTTAACGGACGCACTCATGCACACTGAAGAGAAGAGAAAAAGAAAAAAATAAGAAACAAAAGAGCAGAACAGAACCAAAGATAAAAAAAAAGAAAAGAAAAGAGGAAAGGCTGGACAATAGAAGAAAAAAAGATAAGATAGAAAAGGAGAGAGAGAGAGAGAGAGAGAGAGAGAGAGAGAGAGAGAGAGACAGACAGACAGACAGAGAGACAGAGAGACAGAAGCACCCCCGATCAGCACTGCTACAGCCATACAAGACCTGAAAGTTGTCTTGAAGGGAGCAGAAAATAAAGAGAAAGAGTCTACCTCCTCATCATCCTCCCGAGCCTCGTCATTGTCTCCTGAAGGCTTTGATATGGGGCCTCTAGGGGCTGAAGGGGCTGCCGGTGGGCCTACGTCAGCGCAACTTAGTGGGCGGGACTTACGTAAACTTTCGAGTCCTCTCTCTCTCTTGACCTGGAAGATTGTCGATCCCGTTAAGTGATTCTCGAGAAATTTATGCTTATCACGTGCTTGAGTGGCGCGAAGTTCCCCATTCGTGGCTAATGGCGTATTGCGGCATTAATGGCTTGGCTGGGTGAGTGGGTGTGTGGGTGGGAGGTGTGGTGGTGTGGTGGTGTGGTGGTGTTTGTGTTTTATCTGGGTACACGAAATAATTGTCTGGTTCTGTAATTCCAGTCGCGAAATATCACTTCTTGTTTTTTGTGTTCTCCTACACGAAATGTTTCTGCCTTTTCTGTATTCCCTGTCACGAAATGCCCCTACCTTTTCTATATTCCCTTGCACGAAATTTACCTGACTTTTCTGTATTCCCTGCCACGAAATATCCCTGCCTATTCTGTATTCCTCTACACAAAATATCCCTGCTTTTTTTGTATTCACTGGCGCGAAATATCCTTGCCTTTTCTGTATTACCTAGCGCAAGATGTCCTTATCTTTCCTGAATTCCCTGCCACCAAATATCCCTGCCTATTTCTGTATTTCCGCTACTCAAAATATCCCTCCTTGCTTCTGTGTTTCCTTCTCTTCATGATTAAAAGTGTCTCAAAAGGAAAGGTTGGGTACACTTCTCATAATTCAGGATGACTTTTTTTGACTACCTATTCTATTTAGTTCCTCTTATATTGAAAAGGAGATATTTGTCAGTCACTCTTTCTGTTAGAAACTTAGACAAACAAGCAGTTTGTGAGTTATCTTCCTTAATTCAATCTCTTGTTCAGTCTGTCTATTAGGTGGATTAATTTGTTACTGAGTCAGTCTTTTACTTAGATTAGTCAGTTTTCATTCATTTGGACAGTCAGGGAGTCAGTCAGTCAGAGGATCAGTCAGTCAGTTAGTCGATCAGTCAGTTAGTAAGTCTATCAGTCAGTCAGTCAGTCAGTCAGTCACAAAATCACTTAAGCCTCGAATCACAAACCCGTCTCATTCCCAAATAAAAAACTAAAGAGAAAAAAAATACAGCAAAACAATGAACACAACATACTTAAGACCGAGAACACGTGCAGATCATCACCTGAGTCATGACGTGTTACAAAAGAGTAGCAATTCTAGGAACGCGTGACTCCAGCGTGACTTGGTGGAGAGCAACAGGGCAAGATGAGTGTTGAGGAAAGGAAATAAGGAGCAGCACAAATAAACCAGCATTAGGGAAAGGTGCTGTGAAGGCTACGAAACCAGGGAAGTTAAAGGAAGGTAATGGGGATGGAGAAGTTAAGGATGGGAGTGTGGAAAGAAAAGTTAGTAAAAGGTAGTGGGGGAGCTAGGAGTTAAGTGGAGGTGGGGAGGGAGAAGTTAAGGGACGAAAGTGGATGGAGAGAAGTCCACTAAGGTTATAAAGGTGAAGAGGGTGGTGGTGATCGGGGGATGAGTCGCATGGTGGGGAGCGGGGGAGTCGCTGAGCTGTTTGTGAGGTGAACTGGGTTAGATTGGGCAGGAAGGGGCGGTGGAAGAAGAGGAGCTGGAGGGGAGAGGAAGTGTTAAGTGGGGGAGAGAGGGAGAAGATGGATTGGAGAGGAGATGATGTCTGAGTTGGAGAGAAAGGCATAAGGGAGATGGAGATGCTGGAATGGAGATGAAGCCATCCATAGCTAGATTGGAGATGAAGGGACGGTGAGAGAGGTGAGAGAATGGACAAGAGATAAAAATGAGGCAGGAGGAATCCGGAATGAAGCGAGAAGTAGAGTAAGGGAAGGAGTAAGTTGGACTGGGAGGAGATGAAGAGAGGGAAGGAGGAGAAAAATGTGGGAAATCTTTACTGGAGAGAAGAAGAAAGAGGAAGAAGAGATGAACTGGGTTTGAGAGAAGAGTGGGGGAGAGAGCATATCTAGATTGGAGAGAAGAGTAGGAAGGGAGGAGACCCAGATTGGAGAGGATAAGTAGGAGAGAGGAGACCCAGATTGGAGAGAAGAGTGGGGAGAGAGGAGATACGGATTAGGGAGGAGTTGGGTAGTAGGTTGGAACAAAAGGACAGCAGAGAGAAGCAGCAGGAATGTGGAGCTGCCCCGACGCTTACATGCTCATCTGGGGCCGGGAACACAGTTTGGGTGGCGGGAGTGGGCCGGTGCATACCTGTGCCAGATGGTAACGAAGATTGATGCCTCGCTGCAGCCCATTAGTGGCGGGCGGCAGAGGATTGCGCGGTGACGACGTGGCGGGAGTTTAGCGCGCCTCCACCACCAATTGTAGGTACTGTGGGAAGATAGGAAAGCGCCTGGCGAGATGTTAGGAATGAAAAATGTTGCAATTGCGCATCACGTCACTAAGATTTCATTTCTCTCCCTATTTTTCTTCTGTAAGAATAGCGCTCCTCGTCTTCCCGCCACTCTTGATAACATTGTCACGTAGATTATTCTAAATTTAGACACTCCTTAGGATGATTATTCTTTGAAAGTTGTGTGCGAGTGGGAAAGGTTCAGGTGATGATTCCATATTAGCCAAGGACTTTCGAGGCTCTTATGATACAAGAACTTTATATGATTAGGGAAATACAACATGCATATTTCATGGATAGGAAAACTCATGATCATTCGGGTGAAATGAAAAATATCTTGTTAACGCATATCTAAGAAATATTTCAATAAATTTCAGTATATGATGCGAAACTACGTATACGTAATACAAATATGTAGTAATGTGTATTTCTCATGAGATGAAAACACGTTATTGGTGCGCTGAGAAGAGAAAGGAAAAAGGCAACAGCTTTCAGCGAATCAGGGAAAGCCTCGATAAATTTTGTTAGCACAATTTCCTTTTAGTGATATTATTTTTTTCTCGTATTTTGAAAAGAAGTGAACTATAAATAACCGACGTATATTTTCAGAAGCTTTCACAAACCAATGCTCATCATCAGAGCATTTCGTTCAGCAAACACACACACACACACACACACACACACACACACACACACACACACACACACACACACCAACAGACAGAATTACTCTTATTTGGAATAATTCATTACTTTATGACTCCAAAAATTCAAAATAACCTCCAGGTAGTGATTAAAGATTTGCCAAAAAGTGATAATAGCAGAATTTACTCTCTCTCTCTCTCTCTCTCTCTCTCTCTCTCTCTCTCTCTCTCTCTCTCTCTCTCTCTCTCTCTCTCTCTCTCTCTCTCTCTCTCTCTCTCTCTCTCTCTCTCTCTCTCTCTCTCTCTCTCTCTAATGGAGGTCATCACATTCCTACGCGACAAACGGACAATGAGACTGACAGACAGACACACACACACACAGACAGACAAGCAGGAAGGCCAGGTCTATGGAGAGACAAGGTGACAGACACGCAGACAGACGGATAGACAAGCGGATTAGGAGTAGACAGGCAGACAGGCAGGCTGGCACGTAAATCAGCCTCTCTCTTTCTCTCTCTCTCTCTGTCTCTCTCTCACACACACACACACACGCACATACACGCACACACACACACACACACACACACACACACACACACACACACACACACACACACACACACACACACACACACGTAATATAATAAAAGTGCAGCTGCATTTTTGGTGATTCTGTTTTTCTAATCCACATGAGTGAGAGAGAGAGAGAGAGAGAGAGAGAGAGAGAGAGAGAGATGCCACTCATATGTTACCCCAGGCAGGAATCCAAACTCATTTACCTCCTTACTGACATACTTCCCTCCATCCCTCCTTCCCTTCATTCCCGCCTTCATTTCCTCCTTCCTTCTCTTCCTTCCCTCTGTCATCCCTTCCTCCCCTACATCTTTATTTTCTTCCCTGTCGTATCTTCCTCTCCTTCGCCATCATTTTTACCTCCCTTCTTCTTATCTCTCCTCTATTCTTTCCTCCATTAACTTCTTGTCTCTTCCTTTTCCTCCTCCAAAGAAACTTCTCTTCTTAAACTTTTCTTCTTGACTCCATCTCCTCTTCCTCTTATCCCGTTCTCTGATTTTTCTTCCAATAGGCGGTCTTCTCTATTTTTTCCCTGCTGTCCTTCTTCCTCCTCTTCTTCTTCTATGAGTGATAAATTCCTATCTTTTCCTCCTTTCATCACTTTCCTTCTGCCCTCCAAACGTCTTCTTCCTTCCCTCAGCTTCCTTTTTTCCTTCATCAGGTTCCTTCCCGCTGACCTCGCTAACTTTCACACTTGTTTTTCGTGCCGTATCACTCACTCTTCCTTCTTTTTCATTCGTCGTCCTCGTCTTCGTACTCGCTCCGGTGTTTATCTCGTCGTTGTCGTCCCCACCTTCATCATCGTTGTTTTTTTCTTCTTTTCTTCCTTCTCTTTCTCTGTGTCACTTGTACGCTGAGAAACAAGCCTCGTTTTCTTCCTCCTCTTAAACTTTCGTCTTCTTCCTTTCTGTATCTATTTCATTCTCTAGTACGTACAGTATCTTCTCTTCATCTTCCTCATTGTATTCTTCCTATTGTCTTTCCAGTAACGCGTGCAAATTTACTTCAAGATAGAAATGTATTGTTTTTTTATATATTTTTCTTCCTTCTTGCCTTGTTCTTGTCCCTCCGTTTTCAGAAATGCGTGCAGATTCACTTTAAGATGAAGTAAAATTGTGTTTTCGCTTCCATTTTCTTTCTATTCGCTTTCCTCTTACTCTTTTCCAGCAACGCGTGTAGATCCTTTTCGAGACTGTGGTCGGTTGCGTCTCCTTGCGCTCACACCTGTTGACGCCGCAATGGACGGTGGCGGAAACGGCAACTCCTCACTGACTTACGAGTATTCCTTCCCCTCATTCTCCTCTTATTGGATGCGCCGCCTTGACTTTCCTGCCGAGTGGGTGGGTTCGAAACTTCTCAGGCGTGTAGGTGGCCCTTAAACTTCCTGAAGAAAGTCTGTTCATGCTTTAACTTGAGGTGGAAGTGTGGAGAAGAATGCGTGTTTTAGTGGTGAACAGAGGGAGCAAGGAAGGGAACGCCGGGAAAATGTTACTTGTTCCTGTTCTCTTGTATCTCTATTCCCGCCTGGAGGATGCACGGAAAGAAGAGAAAGCGGTGCAAGAGACAGAAGGAATAGGAGATGGTGTCAATGGTAGTAGATAAGATGAAAGAGGAAGAGGAGAAGGAAGATGAAGAGTAAGAAAGTAAAGAGTTTCGTCACCTTGGAGGAAGAGCTGTGAAGTGGTTGTGTTTATTTTTCATGTACTCGAGGCATTTTTTCTTTTATTTTTTGGCTGAACAACGACCCCCAGTGGAAATACCTGCTCCATATCTTTGGCCCCTGCTGTGTTGGCTGCGCCTCGCCCACTCCACACCCACACCTGCGAGTATGAATGACTTTTCAACCCTCCTCCCATTTGGGTTCTGTAAGCCACACGCCGCACCAACAACACTATTGGCTGAACCAGTGCCACCAAACTCCGGGTGTAAACAGAGCAACACTGCGGGGCTTTATACCCTCCAAAAAACATTGTGCCACGTCCGTGTTTAGCTGCAATGGGGCCGTGAGGGGGTGTGGCGGTGGGCAACCAGGTGGCGGCGTTCTGGTCCCACTGTAAACACGGGCCGTGAAATTGGCGGCGCCACGTGGGGCGAGAACAGCCGGCAGCAGGAGGCCTTGCACAACACACCTTCATTACATCACACTTACACTCTCGCAAAGGGGGAGAGAGGAACACCACCACGCTCTTCTCCCCCCGTCAAGCCATATAAGGAGGTGAGCGTATGCACTTCGTGAGGGCGTGGTAAGCGACGCCCTATCCTCAGATGAGCCGCCATGTGCCTTAACGGGGCGTGACGCTGCGGCAGCTTTAAGTCTTGCCTTAAAGCCGAGACCCATCTCGATTGTCGCCTTAAGGTCCCGTGGTGGCTAATAATACCTCCCGCCGAGCCGCTATGCAGGGATGAATAGCGCGTAAGAAGGAAAAAACACAGGGAAATAGAAAGCAAGGATAAAAATACACGTTTAATATCCTTTTTTTATGCCTCCTTGATTATTATTGGTGCCATCAGCGTGGTGGAGCGGCAGGTGGCGGTGGTGGTGATGCTGCTACTGCCCCCTCACCTCTCCACCTCTCCCCCGCTCCACCTCCGCCCTCTCCTCACCCGACCTTCTAAACCTCCACCTCCACCTCTACGCCCTCCTTTGCATTCTCCTTCCTTCTCCTCCTCCTCCTCCTCCTCCTCCTCCTCCTCCTCCTCCTTCTCCTTGTCCTCCAGCCATACTGTGATCCTACTCTCCATCCATTTCATATTCCCTTCCTTAGATCCCTTTCTTCGTTATATTTTTCTCTTATTCTTACTCTCTCTCTCTCTCTCTCTCTCTCTCTCTCTCTCTCTCTCTCTCTCTCTCTCTCTCTCTCTCTCTCTCTCTCTCTCTCTCTCTCTCTCTCTCTCTGCAAAACAGACAGAAAGAGAGGAAGGAGAGGAAGGAAGAGGAAGAGGAGGAAGAGGAGGAGAAAAGAGAAGTAAAGAAAAACTAAAACAATGATGATATCAGTGGCAACAACAAAAAGAAAAACAATCAAAATAATGATGATGATGGTAATAATAATAATAATAATAATAATAATAATAATATAATAATAATGATAATGATAATGATAATAATAATACAACGTCAACAAACAACAGAAGGTCGAGGAGTCCGTCCCTTACGTAGCTTTTTTGTCTCCTCCTCCTCCTCCTCCTCCTCCTCCTTCTCCTCCTCCTCCATTATCTACTTCTCCCTCTTTCATCATCACCTCTCCAGCCTCCTTGTCTTAATTTCTCTTCTCTTTTAAGTCACGCACATAGCACTTGCTTGTCCCTTTACACTCTTCTTCTTCTTCTTCTTCTTCTTCTTCTTCTTCTTCTTCTTCTTCTTCATTCTTTTTCGTTTTCCTCATTCGTGTCAAATTTGTGTTTACCTTTTAGTTTCTTCCTTTTATTTACCGCCTCTTTTTCTTCTACCTCCTTCACTTTGTACTCCTCCTCTTCCTCCTCTTTCTACCCCTCGTCATCGTCCTCCTCCTTCTCTTTCTCCTACTCCTGTTCGTCCTCGTTCTCGTCCTCCTCGTCCTCCTCTTTCTCCTCCTCCTCCTCCTCTTCCTCCTCCTCCTTCCTCCTTCTCGTCCTCCACGTACCAAGTAACCTCCGTTCGAATTTTATCCTTCTATGTTCTCCTCTTCTTCCTCCTTTTCCTCTTCCTTGTACCTTGTAACCTTTCTCGTCTTCTTGTCATTTTTGGTTGATTTTTTTCCCCTTTTAATTTTTCCTTTAATTTCTGTTTGCGTCTTACCTTCTTCTTTAATCTCCTTCTCGTTTCCAGTTTCCATCCTCTTTGATTTTCTCTCTTGTTTCCTGTACTTCTATCTCCCTCTTTATCGCGCGTTATCGCTATTTCCTTCCGTTACACTCCTCCTCTTGTTCCCTTCTCTCCCTAGCTGCCTCATTTATTGTTCCTCCTCTTCATTTCCTGCTTCGTCTTATCTCTCACTCCATATCTGTCTCTTTCTCCTCTCCAGCCCTCGTTTCCTTCCTCATCACGTATCGAGCTTAATTTTCCATGTTGCGGCTGCTTCTGCTTCTACTTCTTCTTCCTCCTCTTCTTCGTCGTAGTCGTAATGTTCGTTCATGCCCTTGACCTAGTCCTCTTGCTCCTCCTCCTCCTCCTCCTCCTCCTCCTCCTCCTCCTTATCCTCCACCCACGCTACCTTTCCCTTCTTCCTCTTAAGGCATAGAAGTCAATGGTGTAGTCTTCTAGAAAAGTAGCGTGGGAGTGAGAGTAGAGTGCTTATCAGAGAGAGAGAGAGAGAGAGAGAGAGAGAGAGAGAGAGAGAGAGAGAGAGAGGTAAGGGCATCTTTGCGTGTGGATGTAAGAATTTGTGTTCAATTTGAAGTGGTTGGAGGTAGAGTGGATACTTTTGTGTAGGGGTGGGAGTTGCAGAGAGAGAGAGAGAGAGAGAGAGAGAGAGGATTTTGCTACTAAGTTTTTCCATTTCGTAGTTATGTACTTTGTCCCCTCTTTCCTCCTCTTCCTCCTCTTCTTCCTCCTCCTCCCACTAAGCACTTTGTATCCACGGTCAGCATTTCCTTCGCCCTTTCAATCCCTCCATACGCAACCTTTTCCTCTTTTCTTTCTCCTTCCTTCCGGGGCCGCAAAGTACAGCTTCCGGTAAACAGGTAAACTTCCCCACACACGATCCACTCACTGCCTTTCCTTCTTGTCTAGAGGGAAAAGCTACTGCGTATTCTCCGTTCGTGTGTGTCGGTCTGCTATTTATTTATTTCTAATTGCCAATCTTATCGATAAGTTTTATTCACTCATATTTTCAATCATTTTCCTTCCGTTTTCTTTTCTTTTTCATCTTTCCTTCAGCAGAGCATTTTCCAGTTTTCAAAGGTTGATTTTGTGGCCTCGATTTGGCTTCCTCCCAGGAGCAGCCTTGTATAGAGACAGAGAGAGAGAGAGAGAGAGAGAGAGAGAGAGAGAGAGAGAGAGAGAGAGAGAGAGAGAGAGAGAGAGAGAGAGAGAGAGAGAGAGAGAGAGAGAGACAGAGTAGTGTTATGACTCCTCGCTCACAATGCTGTCCCCGGGAGCAGCTTTAAAATGAGCGTCACATGCCAGTGTACGCTCTTACTTAACTCACGAACTCAGCTCCAACTGTAAATAACTTATGTGTAAAATATGTATGTTATGTGCATTAAGTTTAAATAGAAAAAAAGACATACAGACATACAGACAGGCAGACAAACACACAAACACACAAACACACACACACACACACACACACACACACACACACACACACACACACACACACACACACACACACACACACACACACACACACACACACACACACACACACACACACAGAGAGAGAGAGAGAGAGAGAGAGAGAGAGAGAGAGAGAGAGAGAGAGAGAGAGACCACAAATAATGACATAATGAAACATAGAAATAAAAAGACAGAGACAAAATAGCAAACAAAGAGAAACACCCATTAAGAAACACAAATAGACAGTCAAATACATAGACAGACAGAAAGACAGAGGGACAGACAAACAAACAGACAAACAGACAAATAAGTAAACAACAATACAGACATATAGACAAAAACAATCACAAACAAACAGACAGAAGGAAAAATAGATGAACGAATAGTACCGACAGACAGACAGACAGACAGACAGACAGACAGAGAGACAAAGCAGACATACACACAGACAGACAGACAGACCCAAACAAGAGAAGGGGACAAGATGGGGCACTTCAGCCTTCTCTCTCTTTGCTTAGAAAGGGTTAACGAGCTGAGATGAGTGAGTTACGTGAGGGACTGAGAGAGGCG
>NC_059273.1:17830052-17852552 GCF_017591435.1 Portunus trituberculatus
GATTAAGTTAGGGAATGAGAGAAAAAAAACTGTGTAAGGTTAGAAAGGAAAAGAAGAGAAATGGGAGAGAGCGGTAACGAAAGAGTGAGAATGAAATGAGAGAAAGATGCAGGAGGAAATTGGAGGAAAGACGATGGAATGGGAGACGGTGAAAGCAGAAGGAAAGGAAAAGGAAGTGGGAGGGAAATGAATGGCTGGAGGAAGTGTGAGAAAAAAACGCGGAAGTTAACATTTTTGTGTGGTGTGGCGTGTCAATTCTGTCTTTTCTGTACCTGTTGTGCGTGCATGTGTGTGTGTGTGTGTGTGTGTGTGTGTGTGTGTGTGTGTGTGTGTGTGTGTGTGAGCGGGGCAGCGAGGCACCATAGCGTGAGTGCACATGTCCGGGTGTCAAGCCCCAGCAAACCGTGACTGCCTCGGGGCTTCGAAACGATCTCCATCCTGGTCAGTGTGGCGTGAACCTTGCCCACTTTTTTTTTTATCTATCTTTTATTACCAGAGAGAGAGAGAGAGAGAGGGGCGGGGGAGGAGACTGTTTTATATTGGTTTAAGAATGCGTCTTTTTGTATAACCTTATTACTTTCTTTCCTTATCTGTATGGTATTCAGATGTGTAAGGAGAGAGAGAGAGAGAGAGAGAGAGAGGAGAAGGGGGGTAGGGCAAGGATGTGACATTGTGGAATAGAAATTGAGTCTCGCCCTACAACCAACCACACACACACACTCACCCACTCACCCTCCCCCCACACACACACACACTCATAACCAATCCTCATGACAGCACAACAGTAATTACAAACAAGTGCACCTCATTTGCATATTGAGTCTAGCCATTTGAAACGATATAAGGAATTTACACCTCCATACAGATTGCTTTATGCTTGGTGGGCTGAGTTTTACCTGCGTGTTTTTCCTACCTGTGATGATGGAGCTTCCCTGTATGAGGCATTAGGTGTGCATAAATTAGGGAGTGTATTGATATGGTGTATATTAATTGCACGTTTGTCATCATGGTGTGTAAAGGAGGAGAGGAAGGGATCAATAGGAAAAAGGAAGAGGAGGAGGAAGAGGGAAAGGAGGGGAAGAGGAAGAAGATGTAAAATGAAGAGGAGGAAGAAGACGAAGAGGAGGAAAACGAAGAAGAAAATTATAAAGAAAACGAACAACAATAACAATTACAACAACAACAACAACAACAACAACAATAACATCAACAAGAGCATCAACAACAACAAAAACAAGGAAGATAAAGAACAAGAACAAAAGACCAAAAACACGAACAGGAAAAAAAGAACAAGATAAAAAACCAAGAACAAGTAGAAGATGATGGTAATGATGATGATGATGATGATGAAAATGATACAACAACGTCATCAACAAAAGCAACAACAACAACAACAACAACAACAAAGAAGAGATGGTAAGAAAAAGTGAAGATTAACGTAAAATAAAAAGAAAACCAAAATATACCAGAAAAAAAAAAAAAGAATATCAAAAGAAGAAAGAAAAATCAGTAATAAATGAGCAGTGATGTTCCTTGATTAACCTGATTTTTTTTTTTTTCGTTTTGTTTTTTGTTGATGTTACAGTTGTGGCAGTTTACTTTACCTCAGTTTTCGTGGCGTGCAAATGGCGGCAATTATTCGCATCTCAGTCTTCGGGCGTGGCACCTACAGATAAACTTTCCCTTGATGCTCATATTTCAGCTTCCCTTCTTCCTCTTCTTGCTCTTCCTCCACCTCCTACTCCTCCTCCACCTCCTACTCCTCCTCCTCCTTCTTCTCCTCCTCCTCCTGCTACTCCTCTTCCTTCTCCTTCCCCTCCTCCCTCCCTGTCCTCCTTCTGCATGCATTCAGGTCACAATTCATGACATTCTCTCGTTACCTCACCCGTCAGCGCTCAGCCTTTGTTTTCAGTAAGAGCACACTCACTGCATTACCATCACCCTCATCTCTCGCATGCTTCCTCCTCCACGCCTTGCATTTCCTCGCATTCACTCCTCTATACTTATTCGTGCAGACTCCCTTCCCTGTCCATACTCTGCATTGGTAGGATATAAGATGCCTCACTGTAGGTTCGTGAATAGTTACGTTATGCATAAGGTAATTTGTTGTTTTGGTTTGGTTTATTATAGATTGTTGCTTAGACAGTTGTTTTGTGTTGTGAATAAACTCAAAGAACAAAATATTTTGTTTTTTATTGAATAGGGGAGGCTGGCCAGGGGCAACAAAGAATAAAAAGAAAAGGCCCACTTGATTGCCAGTTCCCTAAAAGATTGAGAGAGTTAGTCAATCTGGGACAAAATGTCTTGAAACTTCCCTCTTAAAAGAAGTCAAGTCGTAGGAAGATGGAAATACAGAAACAGACAGGGAGTTCCAGAATTTACCAGAGAAAGGTATGAATGATTGAGAGCATTGGTTAACTCTTGCACTAGAGAGATGGACTAAAATAGGAAGACTGGCACCTCAGTTTTGGATGATCCTTCTGACCTTTCTTTAGAGACTGGCACCTCAGTGGGCCTTTCTTTCATTCTTATCTTAGGCAATTACATAAAAACAAATAGTCGCAGGCACAAGGTGTGGCCAGGATAGGATAGTGACTACAGTGGTAATTTTGGTGACGGTCATCATAGTTCCCATCATCACTCACCACGCCCTTCACTTCCACACCTACACTCCCACTTCGATATGTGCATTAAACCAGCACTCGTATTTTGAAACGCTTCGCTCTTTCACCACGACTGTTTTCAAAGGCCATTTAAGATTATCTCGTGGGTTTTCGAGATGTTTATTTTCTGTTAATGATAAGTCTTGTTAATTTCTGACGTGAACCATAAAAGCATCGCAAGAAATCCTGTGTAGCATCATCTAGACTCTTTTTCAAATAATGGAGTTCAGACGCGGAATTGTGTTTCAGAATAAGCGTTCCTTCATGTACTTACAGTCCTTCGTCCTTCACCCCAAACTTTCACCACCTGTCCTTCAATTTTTCCACCTCATATCATCTATATTATCTTCCTCTCCCATTGACGTACGCTGTCCTCTCACCACACTCTCACTGCCACTCTCTACGCACCTACTCATGTTTTGCCTTTATCAATCTGACCTTTGCTATTACATGTTTACCTTTATTCCTGTTCTTTCATAGCACGCTTACCCACATCGCTGACTTTCATCCTCATTACCTATGCCTCTACACTCACCCTCTGCTCGCTCAGCCGCACTCACCATCAGCCAGCCTCACTCACGGCTCCCTGCGTTACCTTACCTCCATCACTCACGTTACCCACTCATCTCTCTCTCTCTCTCTCTCTCTCTCTCTCTCTCTCTCCCCACTCTCTCTATCTGCATTCGTCCACCTCTCTAATTTAACTTGTCATTATGTAAATAGCAGAAGCACCAGTGTCCGCTAATGATCCTCCAGAAATTCGTGAAAGTACAATGGCCGCCACACACCCCGCTGAAATTATGATTTGTACTTCCTGTGAAAAAAAATAGAGAAATAATAGTAGTTTTTTATTCGTCACTTGATACGCTAAAGAATTAAGAAAATGCCTTATCATTTAGGTTAAGAAAGACGTGTTTTTTTCTTTTTTTCTTTTTTTTAGTATATATATTTTTTATTGTTCTAAAGTGATATGTTTATTTTTATGCCTCAAAAATCACTCCTGGGTTCCTTCCTTCCTCTCATGGTGAAAATAACGAAAAGTTGTGCTCCGCTTTTTCTCTATGTTAATTTTTATCGCCTGCGGTTCTTTGTTTATTGTGTGGTTTGCATACATGTATTTCCTTTACTCTCTGCCTCCTGTCTTCCTTTCCTCCTTTTCTCTGCCTTGTCTTACCTCGCCTTGAACTTTTCTTTTATTCTCTCCTCCTTGAACGTGATGCGAGAGGAAGACAACCATGAAAGGAACCAGTAGGAAGATGAGGAGGAGGAGGATAGAGAGGAAGAGGAGGAGGAGGAAGATAAGAAAGTTTTAATTATTCTCGCTCAAAACAACATAAGATTCAAGATAGATTTCCTCTGCAACATAAAAACTGAAGCCGGACTGAAGGAGGAGGAAGGCGAGAGGAAGAGATGGAGAAGAAAGAACAATAGTTTAAAAAAAAGTTTATAATCAATATGTTTCCTAACACAACACCGGGTAGAACAATGCAACACTACACAAGATCTCAAACACTGACTTTCTTAGAACACATAATTCTGATCAGAAACACCTCTTCCACACGCTTTTTCCTTCCTTTTCCTCTTTCACGTCCTCTTCCTCCTCCTCCTCCTCCTCCTCCTATTCCAACACTTCTACACACTGTTTTATCCATTACACGCAACACAAAGCACCAATTCTCTTAGCACCACCTCAACGCAACACATTAATTCCTATCTCAACACAAAGTTTCACCGATTCTCCCATAAGGCACCTTCCCTTCCCATGCTCAATCCCACTGGAACTTGTCTTGCCTCCCTCTTCACAAACACAAACTTACCCGTCACTCCCTTTCCCCCCTTGTCCATGTGAGTTCTCCCTACACACATACACACACACACACAAACAGAAGGAGGTTGTGTAGGATTCGAACAAGTATGAGTGTATCTTGGCGGTCACCCATTCAGCGTTACTTAACCTAACCTCTTTGATCGGAGGAACAGAAGTGCATTTATTAGGATGTGGCCCTTCTGTATGTGTGTGTGTATGTGTGCGTGTGTGTATGTGTGTGTGTGTGTGTGTGTGTGTGTGTGTGTGTGTGTGTGTGTGTGTGGGTAGGTTGGTAAGTAGCAGGTCTGGCGCCGTCTTAAGTCTTTTCCTCATTCTTCCAGTCGAGGCGTCTTGGAATGTGTTCGGCGTGCGTAAATAGATAAAGTTCGGTAATGAGATGCAAGGCGCAGTTCATTAAGGGGTAAAATGCTTTAATGAGATGCATTTCCTCACCGCTAAGGCTTGAAATGGTGTGGCGAGGCGCGTCCCTTGTGGCAGGAGGACAATACGCTGCAGCTGCTTTTTCTTCTTGTCCACCACCACCACCACCACCACCAACACATCCATATCGCACTCCTAAACCATCCAATATTCTAACCCTTTCCTGCCAGTTCTACATAGAGGTAACGGTGAGCTAGGAGGAGCCTTCATCTTTTTTCCTATGCCCTTCTCGTCAGGTTTCATTATCTTGGTCTTTTCGTTAGTCTTTCTCGGGGTTCTTATGGTAAATACGTGCATTTAAAGATTCATACTCTGTTCGTGGTCTTTTTTGGGAGGACTCTTAACGTAAGAGGTCTTGAATTCTTTTGTTTAAGTCTGGAAATACAGACACAGGTTTTTTACTGTTTACCACTCTGTGCGTGGTCAAGGACTATCATGTCAATTCTGTCCTTATTTTCTGTTTTTCGGTGTTGGATCATGTTGTCCTTTTCTACTTTTGTTGGGAAGTTCATTGTGGTGTTTTTTTTTTTATATTCTATCAGTTATTGCAGTCTGGGTCTTCTATGGCTCGTCGCACGTCTTTCATAGTCTTCCAGGTCATGGTTGTGTTTTTAATGATCTGTACGTTGTCATTGGGAAGGTTTTCTTGATCATCGCAGCGTTATCATTTGTGTCACTGGCTATTCTTTGTCTTGCTGAAATTCATCCTCATGGAAACTTAACTGTCTCCATTTTCTGACTTTCCTATGCTTAATCTTTTTTTTAGTGACACGATAGAATATTTTTATTTAATTTTTCTTATCTTTGATGGGTTCTGACGCATAAAAAGGGTCTAGGTGGTCTATAACTGTCTACTCATGGTCTTTTACGGCCCATTGGATGCATCAAATTTACCTACACGTTAAAGAAAATGGAAAAGCGTCCTCACAAAATGCTGAGGCGGTGCGGGAACTCATAACTCTACTGGTGCAACAAACTTTCCTTGAAAAGCTACTGTGCGGTCCATTGTGCATCATAAATAGGCAGGAAGGATTAGCTCGGGGCCAGGAAGCGCCGCTATGGAGTGCCGGGCGAAGGTGTGTCGTGAGTACAGTCGCGGTCAGGACTCAAGTAACACAAGGACAGGAAAACAGAAAGAAATATCGGAAGCTGCAGGAATTTTTCTCGCCTACACGTGGCACTCCCCCTATAAAATATATATATCTACCTATTTTCACCTATCATTCTTATCTATAAATTTGACAAATAATGAAAAAAAGTTCTCCAATGATTCAGCTCTAATAACCTGATTACTGAGTCTGTGCCATTCCTCTGACACTTTATATGAGAACCAATTCCTTCCTGATTCTTTTTCTAATCTAACTTTTCATGCTTTTACTCGTCAATACTTGTCTTTTTAGTGTTTTTTTCAAAGGATTTTCTAGAGTTTTCCCTTAATTCTAAGTCCTCTAACAATATCAATAGTGAAGTTTGTTAGGCAGATCAGAGGGCTTAGGAACGAAGGACAAATTAAAGCAGAGTTGGAGAGCAGAATGTTCTAACTCTTTCAACTATTTCTCTCCACCAACTTACCTGCAGCCTTCCCATAGGTAACCCCACGCTACCTGAGCTGCTGGGTGCGTGGGAACCTGACTCGTGTCCATTATTATGTGTGTGTTGTGGTTGCCTTGGTGTGTGTTGTTCTGTGTGTATTCAAGACAGACTTTTAGGGGGTTATAAAGTAAATATTTATGCTTTCTTTTATTGCATGTTGATAGTTTCATGTTTGGTTCCCGCTTCAATGTTGATACTCGGTATGGAACAGGGGTTTTTAATTTCTTTTTTGTTAATACTGTTGTTGGTGGTGTTGGTGGTATTACTGACATCTTTTTGTTTTATGTTCTATTCTTATCTTTGCGTGACTAATTTTATAAAGAAAAACCACAAGCTAATTCTTCTGCAATCCTTATTTTACGAGGCGTCTCTCGGTATTCCCTCTTGCTTCACTAATACGAAGATGACAAAGACAAAAATGATTTTCCCAGACCTGCGCCGCTCACTTTCTCTTGCCTCTATTGCCATACCCAGCGGCAGCCCCTCGCTGGCCACACGCTCCCCTGCACTCACCTGGACGTCCCTCCCTGTTCGCTGAAATTTGACCTCACAACTCACAGATGTCACGTCAAAATACTATAGAAAAATAAAAATAAATGAATAAATGAAAGGGAGAAAAATTTTGCTGTACGTTATTCCACCTGTCGACCTTTTTTTCTTTTTTTAATTGCAAGTCGAAGATTTTTTAACAGGTAAACTTGTTCATCAGGATAACAAGAGAAGCAAGTTGTTTTTTTTTAATCCCTTTTTAATTGCCTTTAGATTGTGTGATCCACGAGGACGCTGAAGGGGAGGAGCAGGAAAGAGAAGAGGGGAAGAGAAGAGATAGGGAAAGTGTAGGAGGAAGAGGAGGAGGAGGACTTATCTCAGCCGGGCAGGAGGCTCTGGTTTGAGAGAAATTCAGTGTGAATTCATACTTCGCGAGGTGGCGTATTTGTGTAGCCGAGATGAAGCAAATAGAGCCGTCCATGCAAATCACCACTGGAATGACGCCACACACACACACACACACACACACACACACACACACACACACACACACACACACACACACACACACACCTTCATCTATCACCAAGTAAACATATTCGTCTGACATATTCACTTACGGCTTCGCAATAACAGGAACAGATTGCGATGGATATGCGATACAAAAAGCACAGTTCCCTTCTTGATTGACTAAGGTTACACAGAATCTCACTCGCAACTTTCGCTCGTGGTGTAGATGCTTATAACTCTCCCGAATACTGCTTATGAGAACGGAAAGCTGATGGATTAGATTTTTATTATGATTTACAGAAATTAATAAAGCAAATTCATTTTTTTTTTTATCTATACTATGTGGGCTTTTCACGGAAATTTATGGGCTAAAGGGGATAATTTTTGAGGTACTTCCTGTCTCAAAGCCCACCTGCTAGGAAACTGTTACCCCGAGTGAGGAAGCCCAACCTACACTCGGACCGTGGACAGGATTCGAACCCGTGAACTTGGAGACCCCTCGGACCCCAAAGCACGCATGGTTCCACTATACTGTAGTGTAATTGTTGAACTATTACTGGAATAATGACAACGCTACTGAGAACACCAGTCCGTTATTGCACTTCAAGGCAGCTGAACACCGAGACAATGAAACGCTGCCAGGATCTGAGTTTCGGTTCAGTCTGCTGATACGAAACAGACCATAACAGAATGAATAAAACGCCACTTTGATTTGAGAGATTGAAAACATAAAAGTAAAAAAAATAAGTGAAAAATGAACTTGTCGATACAAGATAAACAACCGAAGAATATCATCAAATTATCTTCAGTGGTGTCACAAAAATGAAGAGAGCTAAGAAATAATAAACTGTTCAATTTACCGATACGAAGTAACTAACACTGGAAGAAATAACAAAAAATACTGAGAGGCTAAGAGCACAAAATTTAGTAAAAATAGAAAAACTAATAAAAATATCCCTATTAATTTTGCTATGAAAAAAAAAAAAAAGGAAACACAAAATCACCATATTTACCTAAACTTCTGATCCTTTTTGGCACATAGCGAAGGAGAGATAGACACATTTTATACCACTACCCTCGTCTCTCCCCTTCCTCCCTTTCCCAGTCTTTCCCTTCTCTGCCTGTCTTGCTTACCTCGCCTTACCTTGCCTTGCCTCGCCTTGCTTCGATCAGCCTGCTATTGACAGCCAGACACGTGCCTCCCTCGAGCTGACGGTAAGATCAGGGTTGAGCCAGGTGCCTCCTCCACGTCCCAGCCAGGTTTAGCACACCTCGGAAGCCTCCCCTGCAGCTTGGAAGGACGTTCACCCGACTAGAACTTGCACTTTTTTCTTTCCCACCGCCTCTTGAGGGTTTTAGTGCCTTTGTTTTGCTTCCTCGTGTATTCTCGTCCGGTCTGTGTGTATGTCTATCATGTGTTGTTATTCTTTGTTCTCGTGAGGGGATGTTCGTCTATCTCCTCTCTCTCTCTCTCTCTCTCTCTCTCTCTCTCTCTCTCTCTCTCTCTCTCTCTCTCTCTCTCTCTCTCTCTCTCTCTCTCTCTCTCTCTCTCTCTCTCTCTCTCTCTCTCTCTCTCTCTCTCTCTCTCTCTCTCTCTCTCTCTCTCTCTCTCTCTCTCTCTCTCTCTCTCTCTCTCTCTCTCTCTCTCTCTCTCTCTCTCTCTCTCTCTCTCTCTCTCTCACTCTCTTTTCTTCTTTCTTCTCTCACTTCAATTTTCTTTTTTTTTTTTTCTTTCGATCCTCTTCATCCTTTATTTTTATCTATCATTCATCGTTTCTACCTTTCATTCGTCTCTTTTTCTATCTGTTCTCTATTGCAGTTCTTTCATTCCTTCCTGCCTTCCATGCCTTTTAGCTTCATCCATTCATCCATCCATCCATTCATCGAAACAGGTCTTGCACTACTCTATACATCCTCTTCCTTTTTTTTATCTCTTTATTTTTATTTCGTTATTTATTCTTACCTGTATTTTTTTTTCCGCTTCACCCCAACATGTTCCAAAGACCACTTACCAAATCTCCCATCGCTTTGATCCTCTAAGTGTTATTCCTTTCTCTTATATATATAGTTATCATTTTATGCCATCACTACCATGACGCGTTTCCATACTTATTCTGGTGACTATTTGGTGATTTTATTCAGCTTCAGAAACTTATGTGAGAGATTAGAGTAGTGAAGACTGTGGCCATTAATCGTCTGACCTCCATAGACCCTTCGCAATGTCAATAAAATGGTCTAATCGTACACAAATCTAAGGTAAAATTGTGCCCCAGTATTGAAGGGGTTAACATCTCAGAACTCCACGGCAAACCTATATAGAAAAATACCATTACCAAATTGCTAGAGAGACACAAGACCAGCTCCTCAGATCCTTATTACTTTCACCGGTGAGGGAGATCCGGCCTGTAGTATAGAGGCAAAGCGGTTCGACTTTCCTCCGGGGGTAAGTGGCTTATAGCGGCTTATAGCACAGGGTATCAGTCAGAGGGAGGAGAGCCTTCAAGAATAAACGGACGCCAAGCCACCGTGAGGCGATAAGCGGAAGGGAAAACTGATCCAGTTCACTTTGCCATGAAGAGATTGGAGGTACCGGAAGAGAGAGAGAGAGAGAGAGAGAGAGAGAGAGAGAGAGAGAGAGAGAGAGAGAGAGAGAGAGAGAGAGAGAAATACGTAGACAAGACAGACAGACAGACACAAATATACAGGCATATAGAAAACAGATAGAGGTTGAAAGATATAAAAGAAAAAGAATAAATAATGGAAAAACTAAACCACAGTGTTGAAATAAAGGGGAAAATAAATGACGAGACAAAATAGAGATAAAGGGAAAACTAAACTAGCCAGAAAGAAGAGGGGTGGGGGAGGAGGATAAGTTTCCGCATAAGGAGTCCATATGAAAGAATTCCCTCAAGGAGATAGCGATAAGAGAAGTTGTTTGGGAATTTCTTATACCGTAAAATCACGTATGAATGTGAATAAGAATAGAAATACCAGCCTGGGCGGTGTTCATCATGTGTATTACTTCCATATCTCTCGTGATTTGAAGCGTTTGTAAAGGAAGAGATGTATTAAGGTAGAATAAAAAACAAACTGGCTATTTTTCTTTTTTCTTTTTTATTTACACCATGTGGGCTTTTCACGGGAATTTATGGGCTAAAGGTGATACTTTTTATGGTACCTTCTATCTCAAAGCCCACCAGCTAGGAAACCGTTGTCCCGAGTGAGGAAGCCCAACCTACACTCAGACCGTGGACAGGATTCGAACCCGTGCGCTTGGAGACCCCTCGGACCCCAAAGCACGCATGGTTCCACTGTACCACGGCGGCCCCTTTTTCTTGGTTTCTCTAATTGTTCTTTTTTAAGGTAGAATAGAAAACAAACTGGCAATTTCTGTTTCTTACTTTCTCTCATTGTTTTTTTTTTTTTTTATCTTTATGTAGAATAGGAAACAAACTTTTTAATTATTTTTTATGGTAGAATAGAAAACAAACTGGCTATTTTTGTTACCTACTTTCTCTTATTGTTCTTATTTTTTTAAGGTAGAACTGGCCATTTCTCTTTCTTGCTTTCTCTCATTGTTTTTTATCTTTTTTGGAAGGAATGGGATGACAAACTTTTTTATCTTTTTTTCTCTATTTCCCCTTAATTGGTCTTTCCAACACGTAAAAAAAAAATAAATAAATAAAAATATATACACAAAATATACACTAAAAGTCACTGCATCAAACTAACGTCACAATGACTAAAATGAAGTTAGAACATTGAAATAGAAAACATATGTGAGTATGAAAGTGAGTGAATGTGTGTGAGTTTAAGGTGTGTGTGTGTGTGTGTGTGTGTGTGTGTGTGTGTGTGTGTATGTGTGTGTGTGTGTGTGTGTGTGTGTGTGTGTGTGTGTGTGTGTGTGTGTGTGTGTGTGTGTGTGTGTGTGTGTGTGTGTGTGTGTGTGTGTGTGTGTGTGTGTGTGTGTGTGTGTGTGTGTGTGTGTGTATTTTATGTAAGAGGGGACAACCAGCCACGGGCAATAAGAAAGTAAAAGAAAATGCCCATTTAGTTGTGAATGTGCGTTTGTGCATGTCTGTGTGTGTGTGTGTGTGTGTGTGTGTGTGTGTGTGTGTGTGTGTGTGTGTGTGTGTGTGTGTGTGTGTGTGTGTGTGTGTGTGTGTGTGTGTGTGTGTGTTTCACTGTTTGATCTGCTGCAGTCTCTGACGAGACAGCCAGACGTTACCCTACGGAACGAGCTCAGAGCTCATTATTTCCGATCTTCGGATAGGCCTGAGACCAGGTACACACCACACACCGGGACAACAAGGTCACAACTCCTCGATTTACATCCCGTACCTACTCACTGCTAGGTGAACAGGGGCTACACGTGAAAGGAGACACACCCAAATATCTCCATCCGGCCGGGGAATCGAACACCGGTCCTCTGGGTTGTGAAGCCTGCGCTCTAACCACTGAGCTACCGGGGGTGTGTGTGTGTGTGTGTGTGTGTGTGTGTGTGTGTGTGTGTGTGTGTGTGTGTGTGTGTGTGTGTGTGTGTGTTTAATACTGTATATGAAATCAGTGCATTGTGAAAAAAAAAAGAAAAATGCAATCATGGAGCAGCTGTTTTGTGAGTTAGTGTTTGTAGGTGACCTTTGCATATTCGTCACTGCCACTGCTGTCCACCAAACTTGGGTACCAGAGGGTCAGTTTGTGGCTTTTTTTTTTCCTTTCTTTTTTATCCCTTCCTTCCCCTCTTCCTCGTCCTCCTCGCCCTCTTTGTTTTTATTTTCTATTGTACTTGTTTTACTTGTTTTCATTGTCCTAGTTCTCCCTTCCTCATTTTTCTGCATTCTCGACCTCGTATTTTTTTTTTTCAGAGCTGTTCTTGTTTTAATCGGTTTGATTCGTTTTATTTCTTCTTCTTCCTCCTCTTCCCCCTCGTTTTCGTTCCTGCCTCATCTTCGTATTGTCATTGTTTTCATCGTCTTATTTCTCTTTATGTTCCTCCTCCTTCTTCAGCTCCTCCTCCTCCTCCTCCTCCTCCTCCTCCTCCTCCTCCTGTCGGCACACATCTACTCAGGAAGGAGGGGAAATGATGGGACAAGAAGAGAATGAGAGGGGCAGGAAAGACAGAATTCGGAAAGGAAGAGAGGAAGGAAGGCAGGAAGGGAGGAAGGCAATGTATTTTAGTGTATTATGTCATTTTTTTGCTCTCCTCTTCCTCGCCCGGAGTTGCAGCGGCTTGCCTTGTGCTGGTGTGGTTTGTTTCAGAGATATTAATTTTACCACCATATTCTCTCTCTCTCTCTCTCTCTCTCTCTCTCTCTCTCTCTCTCTCTCTCTCTCTCTCTCTCTCTCTCTCTCTCTCTCTCTCTCTCTCTCTCTCTCTCTCTCTCTTACATTACCTGTCCTCTAAGCCTTATCATTTTAGTGGTTTTAACCCCTTCAGTACTGGGACGCATTTTCACCTTGAGTTTTGGGTATCATTAGACGAATCTATTTAGATAAGGAATGGTCTATGGAGGCTAGAAGATTAATAGCTATATTTTTCACTATTTCAATCCTCACATAAGTGTCTGAAGATATATAAAATCACCAAATATTAACCAGAATGAAAATGAAAATGCGCACTGGTACTGAACTGGTTAAATTATTCATCACCTGCTATTCTATATTCATCTTTGCTTTTCTTTATGTTTATCACTCACAGTTTTAATAGCATTGCTCTTTTATTATGGTTATTTCCAGACACCACAGAGATCATTAGTTGAGTTCCTGTGACGGTAAATTGTCCTAGTTGAACTATCACCAGAATCATAAAAACACCCTTAAAACCCGCCCCAATGATCTCCATAACAGCGAGTCAAAGTAGTGAAGTCGTAAGGAACAGAAATTAAAAGGTATATAATTCCTCATGTTTTCTCTTGGCTCTCTTTTAAGTGTCCGTGTTTATAGTATCTGCTCACCCGTCCAGTTATTCTGAAACACTTCCTCGCATCACAGCACCTTCACTATTTTCAAAGGGCTCTAGTTCAAGTGACACGGGTTTTATAAGGATGTTTCTGTATTACTAGTGACACGTTAACAAGTTTTCTGCATTATCAACAGGACAAATACTCTTTAGAACTCGGCTAATCGTCTCTGTAGGCTTTGAAAATGGCTGCGGTGAGAGAGGGAAGTGTTACTGAATATAGCGCTAAATTCTGTCACTGGAGACGAATTTTTTCTTAAGGCAAATCAGCGTCTTCTCACACATAGATTCAATTCCGTGGCGGGAGGGTCAAGGAAGAAAAGAAACCTCTCAGTATTCCGCGCGTCAGAAGGAAAAAGTTTAGTGAATTTCAGGTAAACACGAGTAACTTTGCCTCGTGCGGTGTCTCCGTTTTAAATTCTTGAAGGAGTTTGAGGTTGTGTGGAGGAGAGGGGAGTGTTTCAAGGTTTCAAGGTGGCTGTCTGTTGAGAGGACTGGACGAAGGTTGTGAGTTATGGATTGATTTGATTCACTTAGTGTTCAGTAGAGTTTTGTTGGTGTTGTTACTACTACTACTACTACTACTACTACTACTACTATTTACGGAGGCGATGGCGTAGTGGATAAGGTGGTGAGCGTGGGATCGGGCAAACGTCCACGCGTAGGCTGGAATCCCACCACATACCACTTTGAAGCTATGCCATTTGTCGAGTGGTTTAAAGTTACCTACAAGTCACCATGATACCCAGGTTCTAGGTGGTTACGCCAAAGATGTGCATGGGAGGTGATATGGGTACCACTATAAGTAAAACTACCTGCGCCACTGATGGGCGGAATCTGAACAGCGCTTCCCACATATTCTCTTCAAGTATGCCTACAGGCGCTATAGGCCATAACATAAAAAAATTACTACTACTACTAATAATAATAATAATGATAACACTACTACTACTACTACTACTACTATAGAGTTACAAATAGGATACATACAACTGAATTAAGACGGAACAAGAAAAAGAAAGCAAAATAAGGAGAAACGAAGACAGAAAAAAATAAGAAAGAAATAAAGAAGAGCAAAAAAAAAATATATATAAACACAAGGAAAGCGAATACCAGGTAGACTTGACAAATTACACAAACAAACATACGGACAAAGAAACAGATGGAAAAGCAAGACAGAAGCGGAAGATAAAAATGACACACACACACACACACACACACCGAGTTAGCCACGATTATTTTGTCTCCTGTCGCCGATTAAAGACCATCACACGTGTTGACTGTCTCCTTGCCTTTACTTCAAGCCCTAGGACACTGGCAGCTTCATCAACACACACACGGATGCTTATATAGGGCTCTGTGAAATCCCACCTACAGAACACATATACTAATGAAGGAAAAGAAAAAAAAGAAAAGAAAAAGAAGAAGAAGAGGGGGCTACAGTAATGAGTACTAAGATAAGGGAGTAAGAGGAATGGAGATTCAGGGAGTAGTGATGGGGAGTAATGAGGAGGTAACGAGGCAGTGGTAGTTAGCAGTAGTTAAGAGGGTGACGAGGTGTGGAGGAGGACGAGTACTTTCCTTTCTCTCCTTTATCCTCCTTTCTCACCTTCGTCATTAGAGAGAGAGAGAGAGAGAGAGAGAGAGAGAGAGAGAGAGAGAGAGAGAGAGAGAGAGAGAGAGAGAGAGAGAGAGAGAGAGAGAGAGAGAGAGAGAGAGAGAGAGAGAGAGAGAGAGAGAGAGAGAGAGAGAGAGAGAGAGAGAGAGAGAGAGAGAGAGAGAGAGAGAGAGAGAGAGAGAGAGAGAGAGAGAGAGAGAGAGAGAGAGAGAGAGAGAGAGAGAGAGAGAGAGAGAGAGAGAGAGAGAGAGAGAGAGAGAGAGAGAGAGAGAGAGAGAGAGAGAGAGAGAGAGAGAGAGAGAGAGAGAGAGAGAGAGAGAGAGAGAGAGAGAGAGAGAGAGAGAGAGAGAGAGAGAGAGAGAGAGAGAGAGAGAGAGAGAGAGAGAGAGAGAGAGAGAGAGAGAGAGAGAGAGAGAGAGAATGTCTTTGAAAGTGCAGTTACAAAGGAAAAAAAATATTCTGAAGATTTTCTGTTGATTTCATCCAAATATTGAAATTCTTGCCTTCTTTTCTTCAATTTTTTTTATATTTATCTATTTATCTATCTAACTTTTCCTTTTCAACTTTATTTCTTTCTCTCCCTAATGTTTTTTTTAACTTTCTCCCTCTTTAATTGTTTCTCTCTTTTTTTTCCTCCCATCTTTATTTCTTCATTTCTCTTTCAGTTTTCTTTCACATATCTATCCATATTTTTCCCTTTATTTTCTTTACATGTATTTCTTTTGTCCTTTCTGATTTATTTCCTTTATCCAGTTCTTTTGTGTCTCTCTCTCTCTTTGTGTATTTACCTAATTGTATTTACCTAATTGTAACATACGGGAAAAGAGCTATGCTCGTGTTGTCCCGTCTCCATATCTATTAATGTCCAGCTTTTTCTTAAAATCATGAATATTCCTTGCGTTAACCACTTCCACGTCTAAACTATTCCATGCTTCCACCCTTCTATGAGGAAGCTATATTTTCACATCTCTCCTATAAGTGGCCATTTTAGTTTTTCCCATGCCCTCTCGACATTCTTCCATTCCACATACACAGATCTTCCCTATCCATTTTTCCATGCCAATCATCACTCTGTATATTGCTATCAGGTCTCCCCTTTCTCTTCTGTTTTCCAGGGTTGGAAGTTGCATTCTTTTCAGTCTGTCTTCATAAGTCAAATCTCTTAAGTCAGGCACCATTTTCGTTGCAGCCCTCTGTACTTTCTCTAGTTTCCTTATGTGTTTCTTTAAGTTCGGAGCCCACTGTATTGTTGCATATTCAAGCCTCAGTCTTATCATTGCAGTAATTATTTTCTTCATCATTTCTTCATCTAGATATACGAACGCCACTCTTATGTTCCTCAATAAGTTCAATACTTCTCCAATTATTTTGTTTATATGTCTCTCTGGCGATAGGTCATTGGTAATTGTCACCCCAAGGTCTTTTCTTCATGACTGGTTTTATGTCTTCATTTCCTATCTTGTACATACTCCTGATTCTTCTTTCACTTTTGCCAAACTCTATTTTCTTGCATTTTGTCGTGTTGAACTCCATTTGCCATGTACAGCTCCATTTCCATATTCTGTCCAAGTCTTCCTGGAGTAGTTCGCAATCTTTGTCACATCTCACTTTTCGTAACAATTTTGCATCGTCTGCAAATAGGCTCACATAACTGTGTGTGTGTGTGTGTGTGTGTGTGTGTCTGTGTGTTGGTATGTACGATATGTTGTTTGGTCCTCTCTCTCTCTCTCTCTCTCTCTCTCTCTCTCTCTCTCTCTCTCTCTTTTTTTTTTTTGCTTATTTTTCTTTCTATTCTAAAAAAAAAAATACGTCTTCCTTCTTAGTCTCCTCCAGTCCTTCTTAATCCCAACACTCTTTCCTACCTTTCTCCCTCCTTCCCTTTTCCTATTCCTTCCCATCTTCTTCTTCTTCTGTTCTTATTTATTCCTCCTTTCTTCTGTCGCTTGCTCTTTCTTATCTTCATCTTTTCTACCTTTCTTTTCCTTCTTTTCTAAAAATATTTCTTTTCCTTCACTGTTTATTTGTTTTTCCTTCTTTTTGCTTCTAGGGTTTCTTCGTTACCTCTCCTGTGTCTCATTTTCGCTCTCTCTTTTCTTCTCTTCCCTTCCCTTCCTTTCTTTCTTCCTACCCTCCTTGTTTTTCTTACTTTCCTTCCTTCCTTCGCTGCCTTTCCTCTTTTCCTTTTTCTTCCCTCCCTCTCATCTTTCCTTCCTTTCTTTCTCCCTTCCTTCTCTGCCTTACTTCTTTTCTCCCTCCTTCCTTCCCTCCCTCCCTTCCTTCCTTCCTTCCTTCCTTCCTTCCTTCCTTCGTTACCTTCCTCAGACCGGTTTGGGAACGTTTCTATTACAAGTCATCACCGGTTTTATCACCTTCTCCTACATTACCCTCACCTGTACCCACCTCCTCCCTCTCTCTCTCTCTCTCTCTCTCTCTCTCTCTCTCTCTCTCTCTCTCTCTCTCTCTCTCTCTCTCTCTCTCTCTCTCTCTCTCTCTCTCTCTCTCTCTCTCTCTCTCTCTCTCTCTCTCTCTCTCTCTCTCTCTCTCTCTCTCTCTCTCTCTCTCTCTCTCTCTCTCTCTCTCTCTCTCTCTCTCTCTCTCTCTCTCTCTCTCTCTCTCTCTCTCTCTCTCTCTCTCTCTCTCTCTCTCTCTCTCTCTCTCTCTCTCTCTCTCTCTCTCTCTCTCTCTCTCTCTCTCTCTCTCTCTCTCTCTCTCTCTCTCTCTCTCTCTCTCTCTCTCTCTCTCTCTCTCTCTCTCTCTCTCTCTCTCTCTCTCTCTCTCTCTCTCTCTCTCTCTCTCTCTCTCTCTCTCTCTCTCTCTCTCTCTCTCTCTCTCTCTCTCTCTCTCTCTCTCTCTCTCTCAACATGCAATGATATAGTTTTCAGTTTATCTAATTTGACGGTGCGTGTATATCAAATTTCTGAAGACGTGTAAATAGGTGTTTTGAAAATGAAATATGTTAATAAGACAAAATGAGGAATATTTTTTTTTAGGTGAATGTATGGATATCACAAAAATCATTAAAGATACAGTTGTGCATATTTCTTCCCCTCTTCCCCCATTGGAAGTCGGAATCAAGGCCAGTCAGTTACGGGTGTTCGCTTTAACAAGCCACTCTCTCCGTCCCCCAGCGTAGATGTATGTTCCACTTGTTTCAAGCAACATTTACGCCGATGTATTGTATGTGGAAGGCGGGAACGGCGACAGAGGACGTTATTTGTTCAAACGTTTTCTGGTCTTGCGTCCTGCTTCATGGGCGATGAGGTTTTACTAGGAGTGACGGTACATAAAGACACGGAATAATGAAACAAGTTAAGAAGATAAGGAAAGTATTATGAAGTAAGTGCTAGAAAGTAAAGAGCGTAGCGAGTTATTCAGCGTCAGATGTACTACGTCACAGCCTCGCGTTGTGGAATGTCCAAGTTCTGTATCGTCTCGCTCGTCTGTAACTGATGAAGGAGAACATGGCGGCCACTAAGAAGAGACAGGACAAGACGAGGAATGCCAACTGGGCGCCCGTGCGCACCTTGATGAAAGTGAACAGTGACTTGGTGACCTTGTCAGGCAGCTGCTCGAGCGTCGCCGTCACCAGAACCACCGGGATGGTGTCGCCCTGCAAAGGAAAGTAGACACCTCCTTGTGGGATGTGGAAATTCACCTGCACCGAGACCGATCCCCCGACAGGCAGGCCGAAGGGGCGGTACACGTCCATCGTGACGGTGAGGGGATATCCCGACGTGGTGATGTTAAAGTTCTTGCTGTCAATGCTGCCTGGCGCCGTGAGGTACAGGAGGTACTTCTGAATTTTCTTATAGAGGTTCAAGAGATAGCGGTTTGTTAAGTGGCAGAGTATGCTCGGGTTCCAAAAGTTTTTCGTCGTGTATTTGTCTAGTGCCAGACCAGCCACGCCTGACTCATTAGAGCGCAAGTACTCTAAGCTCAGCTCTTCAAATCCCGGCAGGCTGTAGTGGGCTGGAATGTTTGATAGAGGCGGCAGGCTAAACACGGTATCATTCCTAGGGCTACTCTGTCGTCTGCCAAGCTTGAAGTTGGAACCGTTATACTCCAGCGCTGCGTCACTGCCTGCAGAGAGGAACAAGTGAATCTGCTTCAGGCTGTTTTCCCCGGTGTAGTTGTACTCCTGCATGATGTTTTCTGTGATGTTCTGCGCTGTGTTCACTCTGTCAATTATGGACTTATTCTCAAAAATGGGGGTCTGCTCCGGAAGTGTGCCTGGCGGCAAGCCAGGCACCATCTGCTCCGCCATGAGGGGAATGAGGATCACCAGCAGATCGACGTTGTTGATCGGCTCCTCCACCGTCATGTTGGAGTTGAATGGGTCCCGCATTATCCACGTCGTCCTTCCTTCCATCTCCATCTTCAGAGCCAAGGGGCCCATCTCGATGAAGGTCATGTTGTCGTCGTTGTCCTCGAGGGTGAATGGGCGGAGGAGAAGCTTCAGGCGCATGCCGCTGAGGCTCTGCGGGGGGATGAGCCTTTGACTGGAGGACATGGAAAGGAAGAAATCATTTTTCGCTTGATGAACATTGGCCTTGCCTTCCTTCGAGCAGTCTCCCTGGAAGAAACCTTCAAGCTGTCCTTTAAACACGTGGCGGGCGAGCGCAGAGGTGGCAAAGTCAGTGGACCAGAAGAGGGCAAAACACACTATCGACAGTAACAGGAGAACCACCGCGCAGTACCGTCCCATTTTGTGAAGCGAGATGAAATTGTAAAAAATATGTAATCCTGTATTACCAACAACGGGCAAGATATAAAAGGCGGTGGTGAGCTGCTTTTCAGCGGCAGAATTACCTGTATTGTCACGATGTGCTTGCCTCAGTAGTCCAGTTAGTGGAGTCTCCTGGAGGACAACAAAAGGCGCATTGTCTTGCTTTCTGGAGCCATGAGACACGTGTTTTTATCTCCAATTTTTAATATTAGCAGCTCGTGTAATCATTGCGTCCTTGAATATTTTCGAAAAATGGACGCATGTATATAAGTGAGTGGTTTTTTGTGAGGAATGCGGAAAAAAAAATTTTCAGTGTGTCTTTTCTGTATTAGGTGAGTGTTGCAGAGAGAGAGAGAGAGAGAGAGAGAGAGAGAGAGAGAGAGAGAGAGAGAGAGAGAGAGAGAAACAGCAACTTCGTACTACAGTTTTTCTTTCAGATTTACAAAGGCGATAAATCATGAAGTATGTGTAAAAAGAATGACAGTCTTGATGAAACACAAATTGGAAATACGTAACATTCATGAGTAATTTAACAAAGAAACATATAAGAAGAGAAAGAAGGCAACGTGAACATAAGAAAGGGGGAAGAGGAGGGAGACATTAAATAATCTAGTTCAGAGTTCCATATTGATTAGTTTATCAATAGTGGGAAGAAAAATGAGGAATGAGGAGAAGCAGAGGCGGGATGTAGCTTAATGCATAGTTAAAATGTATACAAGGGCAGGAGGGTCAGCCGGGATTACAGTGGATTCAGCAGAGAGGAGAAGGAAATGCAAGGGAAGGAAAGGAGAGGAAAAATAACGAAGGTAAGACAGAAAAATATGGAACAGAGCGGAAGGGGTAGAACTTTGCCTTGTATACGTGCTCTCTCTCTCTCTCTCTCTCTCTCTCTCTCTCTCTCTCTCTCTCTCTCTCTCTCTCTCTCTCTCTCTCTCTCTCTCTCTCTCTCTCTCTCTCTCTCTCTCTCTCTCTCTCTCTCTCTCTCTCTCTCTCTCTCTCTCTCTCTCTCTCTCTCTCTCTCTCTCTCTCCCTCCCACCTTCCATTGTCCTCATGTTTGTCACGTCCTCTCAAGACTCTTACACACTTTTTCCCTCCCTCGCAATATTTGTCATTAGCATAAAATTCCCCCCTGCCAGTCCGCCGCCTCCTCCTGCCACTAATCACCCCCCGGAGTTCACGTTTGTATCCTTAATGAACTCCGCCTCCCTTTTACCTGGTCTAAAATTACCCCAATAGTGTTGATCAAGGAAATCCTGCGGGGCGCGAGGTTTTGGTAGAAGTCGTGAGCGTAAACTCAATCCCAGCTCATGCAAACACTAAGGCGAACACGACCACTTTTATCGGGCTTTCAAATTAAGAGAAGATGGGCAAAAATCATTAGTCGTACAGCACCTCTTAGGCTAATTGGGAAAGGGTGCTTCAGTCTGGTTACTGGTCGTGCGCTGGGAATGTAGAGCCAAGGAGGTACAAGGGGTGTGGTTGGCTGCTTGTGTATGGGGCCAGGTGTGGTGGTGGTGGTGGTGGTGGTAAGGGTTGGCTATCACAACTTTTACCTGCGCTTTAACGTGGCTATAATCCTCACCTGGCCGGGCACAGACTCACCTGTGGGTTTGGGGAGTGGCTGCCCAAGAATATACTTTCTTATTCACAAATGGGGAAAAAAATGTACGACGCTTTTTTTTTTTTTTTTTAAGAAATATAACTCTTTCTTCATTTATCTTGAGTGGGTAGTGGGTTTGGTACAGTTATTGTTGAATGCAGTGATGAGACGAAACTGTTGAAATTACAATGCTATCAGGGAGGCGGTGGCGTAGTGGATAAGGTGGTGAGCGTGGAATCTGGCAGACGTCCACGTGTAGGTTCGAATCCCGCCACATACCACTTTGAAGCTATTTGTCGAGTGGTTTAAAGTTACCTACATGTCACCATGATACCCAGGTTACACCAAAGATGCCCTTGGGTGGTGATATGAGCCCTAATATGGATACCACTAGAAATAAAATTGCCTGCGCCACTAATGGGCGGAAGCTGAACATATACGCTTCAAATATGCCAGCAGGCGCTATAGGCCATAACATAAAAAAAAAAAAAATGCTCTAGCAACCCAGACTCTGGTGAACCTTAGAACTAAATAACAATGAAAACAACATTTAATTCCACATAGATTAAAAACCAAAACAACAATAGCAATAACAACAACAACATCGAAAACAACAAAAAGGACAGGTATCATCACACACAGACACACACACACACACACACATACATACATACATACAGAGAGAAAGACGCGCGCACCACAACTTCCAATGCATCTGAATAAACTTCCAGCGACACCTAACCGGGAAAGCGCCGCTGATGGAATTGGATGAGGCTGGCGGCGCGTGGCCAAGTTTACCTGCGGGCGGCACAAACACACACCTGAGCGGAGCATGTCATACCTGTAATTACCTTGCCGCCACAACCACACCCTCCTGCCACTCCTGCATTCTCTCTCTCTCTCTCTCTCTCTCTCTCTCTCTCTCTCTCTCTCTCTCTCTCTCTCTCTCTCTCTCTCTCCATGCAATCAACCGGCCCGGCAGAATCGATGAAAGTAATTTACATCGGAATATAAAAGAAAAAAAAGCATTTCTCGTCAAAGCTTGTTCGAAAGTTAAAACAAAAGGAATTGACGATAGGTTCAGAAAGAGAGA
>NC_059273.1:17862552-17882552 GCF_017591435.1 Portunus trituberculatus
GAAATAGAGAAATGAAGAGAAAGATTTTTGCTTCATACTGAATTAGCCAAGAAAATTAAATGTGTTCGTGATGTAGAAAGTCAAGCATTAATACGTTTTATGACAGTTTCTACACATTACGTTATGTCCCCCTTATGTCTTTCAGAAGGAACCAAAGGCTACAGAGATAGATGGCTAGGGGTTTGCAGTGACTCTTACTGGTGGTGAATGAAATGAAAAGAAATAAAATAGAATTGTTGATTGTCACTGCTAGCATATATGGTGAAAGCTCTGTCTGTCCGTCTGATTGTCTCTCCTCTCTCTCTCTCTGTCTCTCTTTTTATCTCATTTCCTCACTTAACTTCTAAAATTTTACTTTCTCGCGAGATTCACCACCCTTTTTCTCTTTCAATTTGTTCATTTTTTCCTTCATGCACACTTTTTCGATTCTTTGTCCAGCCATTACTAGATTCAAACACTCCTGAAGGCCGCAGTAACTTCCACAACAGTCAGCTAGAAGGCGAGTTATACAAGGCTCCGGAAAAGGTTTAAGAATACGAAGATATATTTCCAGTTCTCCTTCAAGCAGTCAGCGGTTCCTTGCCTATGTAGTCTGCGTATGAAAATATAAAAATGACGAAGTTTACCCTTACGTTTAAGTAATACGTGGAGGGAGGGAAAGTGCATCATTAAATCACGCTTTGCACTCTTCCTCCTTCCCTTCCTCCTCTTCCTCCTCCTTCTCTTGTTATTTTATTTTACCCACCACTCACTCTTTCCCTCGTTATATTTCCATGGCGTCCCGAGGGTGCAGAGAAAGCCTTGCTCCTACACACACCCATTATGAAGTGGTGCCCAGTGATGGAAGCTTCCTATCTCAACGCCCTGTAATTGTTTTCATCCACGACCACGTCTAGGGATCCTGTTACATCCTCGTGTCTTCCTCCTCTTCCTCTTCCTCCTCCTCTTCCTCCTCCTCCTTCCTCCTCCTCCTCCTGCTCGTCCTCCTCCTTCTCTTCCTTTCTCCTCCTCCTCCTTTTCCTCCTCCTCTTCCTCCTTCTCTTTCTCCTTCTCTTCCTTTCTCCTCCTCTTCTTTTCCTCTTCCTCCTTCTCTTCCTCCTCCTCCTCCTCCTCCTCCTCCTCCTCCTCCTCTTCCTCCTCCTCCTCCTCCTCCTTCCTCCTCCTCCTCTCCTCCTCCTCCTCCTCCTCCTCCTCCTCCTCCTCCTCCTCCTCCTCCTCCTCCTCCTCCTCCTCCTTCGTGCACTGCGTTCCTATCTTTATTATTGCTCTCTCGTGTCCCTTCCCTCGTTTTCTTTGGTTAGGATGTTTCAGAGTGCATGTTTCTATCTCTTCTTTCGTTCTTTCTTTTTTCTTTCTTTCTTTCTTTCGTTCCTTTCTTCTTTGTTACGATATTTTCAGAGTGTTTGATTCTTACATTTCTTTTCTTTTTTTAATATTTCTTTTTCTTTCGTTCATTTCTTTCTTTCTTTCTCTCTTTCTTTCTTTCTTTCTTTCTTTCTTCTCTGTTTTCTCCTATTCATTGTATTTTTTGTTAGAATATTGTTGTTTCCATTCATTTCTTATTTTTTCTCCCTTTTTTCCCTCCTCTCCTTCCTTACTTCTTTTTTTTCTTCATATTTTCACATTTCTGTTACTACTTTTCTTTTCCCTTCAGTTCGTTTTCTTTGTTTTTATATTCCAATGTTTCTTCCTCGTTTTCTTTTTCTTTTCTTTATTTTCTTCAGTCTCCTTTCTTTCTTTCTATCTTGCTTTTTCTTTTTTTTTTTTTTTGTTTCCCTCGGTTTTCTTCTCCACAGATAATCCTTTTCTTACTTCATTACCTTATTGTTCTTTAATCCCGTCCTTCTTTTCTTTTCATTCATCATTTTGTCTTGTACTCAGGAAGAAAATGGACTCTCTCTCTCTCTCTCTCTCTCTCTCTCTCTCTTTTTTATATATTTTAACTGCATTTTTTCGATACATTAGTCCACCTATTAAATTCTAGTTCTCAAGAGGTCAGTGTTTCTTTCTTCTTACCTTTCTTGTCCTTGAAAAAATGTTAAGAGTATATACCATTTATTTCAAGACCGGCAGCCCGTGAAGATTCAAGCTGGTACTATGCGCTGTTAACTAATCTATATTCAAGCTTAGTTGTGTTGATTTTCCGTGTCCATTTAGAGCTTTCACCCTGCTGGAAGTTCGAGTAGTATTAGGATTAAGAGATTACTAATTAAGCCTTTACCTTCCACTCACAATGCGCAAGGGAATAATATTTCGGTCTTGTAAATAAGTCTTGTATTTCTGTAAGGTTCTTTAGGGTTGAAGTATTTCTTAACGCAAGGAGGATTACTGTATAGTCTCTGTGTTCCTTTTTATTATTGGTTACATCTCTTTCTTCAGGGTAAAAAAATTGTAATGTAAGTAATTTTGTAGTGGAAGTAATTTTTTTTTAATGTAAGTAACCAACATATCTTTTTTTGATAAGTGGTGAGGTTTTTTTTATGTATAGTTTACTTGAAAATGTTTTCTTCATAAGTAAAAGCAACAACGCCTTCTTTGTCTCTTTCAACGAATTCTAAAGTCTTAAACACAAAGTTCTTCTGTAATGATTTGTTCATTAGAGCAGGAAACGGTCACTTTTACGTTTATTTTGTACACCAGGTTCTTTAGAAAATCGTTTATATAATACAAAATATCATCTGCTCTTTTAATAATCGACATTTTCCAGCCAGTGGTCTTTAGGGAATTATTGTTTGATGATATAGTCCCTTCGTTTCCCTGTGCCGTGGCGCCTCGACTGGTTGGTGTGCAGGTCACGGGAAGACCCTCCGCTGTCGACAAATGTTATTGGATTCTTGCTGCAAATGAAGACAGTTCACCCTAGACAACCAATTGCCTCCGCCCCTCCTGCCGCTCCCTCAAGGCGACAAGTATTGCAGGAATACCTTCCGGTGTCCTAAGGCACGAGAGACGTCTGTATGTTTCCAGAGCATCTTTAAATGTAGTTCTCCTGAAAGCTTGCCTCATTGTGTTCATAGCTGCTGTGTATTCATCCTATCATATCACATTCACTTTTACACGTACAATTTGCACTTCCTAGCTGCTATTTGTCCCATTTTCACCGATAAAATTGAATGAAATACAGGTTGAGTAACAGTAAGGGTGAGGCGCTAATGGGGGCATTCGTGGTGAGGGTCTGAAAGGTAAGCCACTTTGACACTCCCACTCACTCCTGTCGCTCCCAAACACATCAGGTAGAGAGGCATCGATCTCGCCAGCCACACCTTCCGTTGCTAAGGTAATGATGGGCCTGCAGCAAGTCTCCCACTGAAAACATTATACATTTATGATACCGCTAATCTCACGTTAAGGTTATAACAATATTCTGTAAAAAAGAAAAAGGTGTAGAGTTTCTAATAGCGCTTGAAATGCTTAGAGGATGTAATTGGGATATGTATCATTTGTTGGTATTTGAGTGATCTAATTATGCCAAAAGTTCCACGATTAATGAATCTGCTGTTCTCTTTTTTATATGAGAGTATCGAAGAATCAGTGTTCATCTATAGCTTTTATGGCGACGGGAAATTGCATACCTAAATCATGAACACTGTAGTAATAGTAGTAGTAGTAGTAGTAGTAGTAGTAGTAGTAGTAGTAGTAGTAGTAGTAGTAGTAGTAGTAGTAGTAGTAGTAGTAGTAGTAGAAGTATTAGTTGTTGTTACTAGAGGAGAAGGAGAAAGAGACGGAGGAGGAGGTAGAGGAAGAGGAAGAGGAAGAGGAGGAGGAGGAGGAGGAGGAGGAGGAGGAGGAGAGGAGGAGGAGGAGGAGAAGAAGGAGGAGGAGGAAGAGGAAGAGGAAGAAAAACAAGAAGAAAAGAAGGAGGAAGAGGAGAAGGAGGAGGAGGAACACGAGATGGAGTAAGAAGAGAAGTACAAAGTTTAATATTACTATTCTATATTACTGCCTTCTGGCCTTATCCAGCAGTTCTCCAAAGCAACACCACTAACACGGGAATGAACGTGATTGGTCAGTGTAATAAACGAAACAAAGCTACACAACAACAACCTCAGACAAACCTCCCAATTAGAACATTCCATACCTGTCGCTCCCATTAAAAATAAGGTTAATAAGCCAGAATTCAAAAATAAAACACACTAAAACTAGAGAAGAAAACAGTCTAATGCGTTTACCTGATACCTGAGCCTCTCCTCGCTAACCAGGCTAATGATCTAATGAGCATCTCGTGGTAATAGCTTTAGTCAATCCGATGAGTCGATACTAAACAAAGTGAGCTCAGATAAAAGCATTTCTCTCTCATTTGGGTAACTGTGTGTCATTTTCTGCACTTGTAATTTTGTTGGTAGGGTTGTTTACGAGTGTTCCTTTGGTGCGTTCGAAGTAATTATTTTGACGCACACAGCCATGACAAACAGCGGTATTTATTTATTTGTGTAATTATTAATTTTGCTTTAATCATTCTGGCTTTTGGGTATTCATTAGTGTATTCATTTATTCATTCACCATTCATTTACTCATCTATTTGTCTGTTATCTGTTAAAATTGTGTTTCTATCTACGTATCTCTCTATGTATCCATTAGTTTATTTATCATTCACGTACGTACAAGTTAATCCGTCTATCTATATATCTATCTATCTATTTATCTATATATTTGTCTATCTATCTATCTAACTATCTATGTATTCGTCTATCCATCAATCTATTTATCTATGTACCTATCTATCTATCTATTTATCTATCTATTTATCCATCTATCTATCTATCTATCTATCTATCTATCTATCTATCTATCTGTCTATCTATCTATCTACTCATCGATCTATGTGTTCAGTATAATGCACATGTTATAGATATTGTACACTTATGGAAATTAATCATGATATATATACGTTAATCTTTTCGTTTTTTTTCCAATCTCCATGTTTCCCAATAAGCAACCCATACAGGGAATAACGAAACGCAATTAGGGCAGGGAAAAAAAAATCACTACTGTTTTATTTTTATGTCCATACTAAATAAGCTAAAGTATTTATCATATTGTCGGCTGTGCATTGAGGTTTATGACCCCTTTGTTGCAGCACAGGGAGGCAATCAATCTGTGAGTTAATAATGTGATGTAGTTTGGAGTATTAATTCGCTGCGTGTATAAATGATAATTCGGAATCGACATAGTTTAGGAGAGAGAGAGAGAGAGAGAGAGAGAGAGAGAGAGAGAGAGAGAGAGAGAGAGAGAGAGAGAGAGAGAGAGAGAGAGAGAGAGAGAGAGAGAGAGAGAGAGAGAGAGAGAGAGAGATGAGACGTGACAAACTATATGTATTATGAACATGCTCCTGGAGTCTGGGTAGGTGTGTGGTGTTTTATTTTTGGCGCCTCTGGTGGTGGTGGTGGTGGTGGTGGTGGTGGTGGTGGTGGTGGTGGTGGTGGTGGTGGTGGTGGTGGTGGTGGTGGTCTGCATAGACACTCCCCTTCCTGGCTTACTTGGGTTATTTTTGGCTTTGTTATCGAAATAATGAGGGAAGGAGTGCTCTCTCTCTCTCTCTCTCTCTCTCTCTCTCTCTCTCTCTCTCTCTCTCTCTCTCTCTCTCTCTCTCTCTCTCTCTCTCTCTCTCTCTCTCTCTCTCTCTCTCTCTCTCTCTCTCTCTCTCTCTCTCTCTCTCTCTCTCTCTCTCTCTCTCTCTCTCTCTCTCTCTCTCTCTCTCTCTCTCTCTCTCTCTCTCTCTCTCTCTCTCTCTCTCTCTCTCTCTCTCTCTCTCTCTCTCTCTCTCTCTCTCTCTCTCTCTCTCTCTCTCTCTCTCTCTCTCTCTCTCTCTCTCTCTCTCTCTCTCTCTCTCTCTCTCTCGTCTCCCTTTCGTGACTCAAAGAATTAACTTACAGAAAATGAGCAACACTTTTTTTCTTGTTTTGTTGTTTATTTCAGTTTTTTTTCCTTCTCTTCTCCAATTTTGTTTTCCCTCCACCTTCCATTCTTCTTTTCCACTAATCTCATTTTTTTTCTCCTCTTCCTCCTCCTCCTATACCATCTCCTACTCTTCCTCCTACTCTTCCTCCTCCTCCTCCCCCTGCTCCTCCCCTTCCTCCTCTTCCTCTTCCACTTCCTCCTCCTCCTTCTTCTTCTTTTCCTCCTCCTCCTCTTCCTCCTCCTTTTCCTCTTCCTTCTCTTCAATTCCATCCGTGTCTATTTTTGTTGTTGTTGGTTTTTTTCCTTCGTTATTTACTTCGCCTCTCCACCAGTTTCACTTTCCTCTCCTCCACCACCTTATTTGTGCTCCCTTCGTTATCCTCTCTATGACCTCCAGTGCCTCCTCCTCCTCCTCCTCCTGCTCCTCCTCCCCCTCCTCCTCCTCCTCCTCTCCCTGTACATGTGGGTCTGGCAATGCTTTAGAAAGAGGCAGCCCACCTTTCATCCTCAGCCTCCGTGGGCCTTTGCTTACTTCCCTTCCTTCCTTCCCCTGATTAAGATTCACCTGGAAAAGTCACACACACACACACACACACACACACACACACACACACACACACACACACACACACACACACACACACACACACACACACACACACACACACACACACACACACACACACACACACACACACACACACACACACACACATACAGACACACACGGCCCGGTAGCTCAGTGGTTAGAGCGCTGGCTTCACAAGCCAGATGACCGGTTTTCGATTCCCCGGCCGGGTGGAGATATTTGGGTGTGTCTCTTTTCACGTGTAGGTGTTGTTCACTTAGCAGTGAGTAGGTACGGGATGTAAATCGAGGAGTTGTGACCTTGTTGTCCCGGTGTGTGGTGTGTGCCTGGTCTCAGACCTATCCCAAGATCGGAAATAATGAGCTCTGAGCTCGTTCCGTAGGATAACGTCTGGCTGTCTCGTCAGAGACTGCAGCAGATCAAACAGTGAATTACACACACACACACACACGGTAGTAGGGAAAGAGAAGTGTGAAATATGGTTGGCTTGTACAATAGAGTTTCTTCCTTTGTCTCAGATTCCGCTCCGTTTTTTCTTTGGTTGATCTTAGATATTAGGTTCCATTTAGGCTCTTTTTCTCATTTAATGTCTTTCTGGTTTTATTTATGGTTTCGTAAGTGTGTACGGCTTTTTTTCTTGGTGTATGCGTGTATGTGTGTGTGTGTGTGTGTGTGTGTGTGTGTGTGTGTGTGTGTGTGTGTGTGTGTGTGTGTGTGTGTGTGTGTGTGTGTGTGTGTGTGTGTGTGTGGTTTATATAAGACTATATCTATCTACTTTCTTGTTATTAATTTTTTTCTTACATACTTTTCTTTCTTTCTTTTTTCTATGTCCTTTTACTTCTTTCTTCCATCCTTCTCCTTCATTATTTTTTTTCTTTAAACTCCCTAAATTCTCCAATTGCCTATCCTCTCTCCATTTCCCACCTCGCTTTCCATTTATTCAACTTTCCTCTCTCAACTTCTTCCTCCCAACTTCCCTTCATCTCCTTCTCCTCTTGAACTCTTCTTCCTATCATCTTCTCTCCTTTATCTTGTTTCCCTTTGTCAACTCTCCTCTTCCAATTCTCGTTCTTATTAACTTCTATCCTTTCTAAGCTTTTTATATTTTTTTCTCTCTTTACAAGCTTCCATTCTTATTTCTCTCTCTTCTTTTTTTCCCTTCATCTTCTTGTTTTCTTTACTTTTCTTACCATCATTTATCTCTTTCCCTTTCTCCCTCAACTTTCTTGCCTTATACCTTCCTTTCTTTTCCCTTTCATTTCTCCCTGAATTCTCCTCTCCAACATTTTCCCTCTCTCCATCTGCAGTTCTTCTAAATTATTCACCTATTTCTCTTCTCTCCTTCCCTCTTTCCATCCTTCACCAATCAATTCACTCAATCTTCAGTGTTTCTTCTTTCCGTCAGCCGCCGCCAGAGGTCACCAGTGATATTATTAGACAGACAAGAGGTAGGGACAATGTGAGGTATATATTTTTTCCATGATTCAAGAAAACTCTGAGGAATAAACCACTAAACCTGCACTGATTACATGAAGCTGGAGGAAAGCCAAGGACGGGGTGGGCAAAAGAGAAAAGGAAAGATAAAGAGGAAAAAGTGAAAGAGTAATGAATGAATGAGAAGAAATAAGGGACAGATGTTGGGTGGAGTAGCTAGAGGGTGGATGAGGGAAAAAAGACACATATAGGGAGAGGAAAGGAAAAAAAGGATTGGTGAAGCGATCTCGTATATGTAGTGAGGGAAGGAGAAAGAGGTGGACGACTGAAGGCTAAGGAATGAATAGGAAAAGTTTGAACACAAGAGGAATGATATATGAAAAAAAAAAGATTGCGAATAGATATAGGAAGATGAATAGACAAATTTAGAAAAGAAATAAAAAGAAATAAAGAAGGCAGCAAAGAATAAAATGGATAAGTAATGAGTATATTTTGAAGTAAAAGAAGATAAAGGTTAAAAAACACCAACAAATATGAGCATTGGGAACTAAGTCTTCAAGATAAAGAAAGCGAGCAAAGAGACAGACTAAGGAGGAGTCGCAGAAGTTGAAGATCTAATTGCTGGCTAATTTTAGAGGAAAGAAGTTAAACATTTACTGGAGGTATTTATAGAAACGACGTGAAATGATAAGACGCCGCATGTGACCTTCTTCCTTAAAGCTCAAAATGTGCACAAGAGGAGGAGGAGGAGGAGGAGGGGGAAGAGGAGGAAGAGGAAGAGGGAATTCAAGCTGCATTATTTGAGATGACCTCTTGTACGTACATTCATATATGGATGTATACATGCATTCATACACGAACATATACATGCATATAAATATACATAGAATCATGACATACACAGTGTCTGACCTACATTTAAGTGAATGGTACGTATGTCTGTATTTATGTGTGTGTGTGTGTGTGTGTGTGTGTGTGTGTGTGTGTGTGTGTGTGTGTGTGTGTGTGTGTGTGTGTGTGTGTGTGCTTATATCACACATAACAACACGAGCAGCTGAACTGGAACACTGGTCTGCATATTGAGATCCCATCATTTTAAACCCGGCGTATGAGAGTCACCGAAAGCTTAAGCGTGCTATGGTCCAAACTTACTGATCCATCACTGAGAATAAAGCCGTGAGATGACCGACCCTCTCCCTTCCAGCTCTCGATGGGTACTAAGGCAGCCAACGAGGGACGCATATGCTTAACTTTCCACTCGTTCTCTCGGAATACGACTGAAACCTACCACGACATGAGAGGAAATAGTGAGTGATGGATGTGGTGATGTAGCGGAGGAAGGAACAGTGATTGTGTGGGTGCGTTGCTCGGATATGTGTTGCGTGTGGGTGAGTGGAAGATGCCATGGAAGCTTGTGGGGTGGAGGAAAGGGAAGGGTAGCGGGAGGGAGTCGGAGATTATAAGGTCCTGGAATGCTCAGGGAACGAAGGAAGGAGGCCAGGATGAGGTAAACGAGGCAAATACCTGACTTAATTAACTGGTTTATGTGTTTGCTTGTTTCGCGCCTGAAGACACATTTCACTTGTCAACATGTGGCAATTAGTAAATGTGTATCATCATACATTATAAACTCCTGGGGTCTTTATGAGTATCTATTGTATCTACTGACGTATATGTAGTAACTCAGGAAATTAAGTTTTGTACTCTGCGTCACTGTGTTTCCTTATTGCAGACAACTTTAACCCCTTCAGTACCATGACGTGTTTTTGATACTTATTCTGCTTACTATTTGGTGATTTTATACAGCTTGAGAAACGTATGTGGAGATCAAAATAGTGAAGAATGTGGCTATTAATCTTCTGCCTCCACAGACCCTTCTTAATGTCAAAAAAGTGGTCTAATAACAACAAAAAATCATAATACAAATGCGTTCCAGTACTGAAGGGGTTAATAGTATTTGTGGTCTAGATCAATGTCTTCTAGATTTACTGATATTTATTCATTAACTTAGGAAGTGTTTCCAGTAGAAAATTGGCCCTTTTAATTTGTTCCAATATTATTTACAACACCTTCCATAACTTCATATTAGTACGTTAATTATCTATGTAATCAAAAGATTATTCTAACCTTATGGCTTTTTTTTCGTTTTCCATGTGTATAATTCTAACACAACTTGACAATACCAGACAATACCGGGAGTGAGAGTTGATAATGTCTACGTATTCTTAGCTTCTGGAAACGTGGACATTTTCTCTTTAATTCAGTAACTGCGTTCATCGGACAAATTACTCTTATATATTACCCTAAATTAAAAGACAAATATCTATGGAAGTGTTTTTTTTTTCCCAATCACGAATAGAGTATATAGGTTATGTCTTACTGGTGCTGCTTGGTGAGGTCACTAGTACCACCACTAAAACAGGATCATGGGGTTGGGATTTAGTAGTGACCGAGGAACATCAAGCTAGATAAAGTTACAGTGCGTGCTGGACTCCCATTTTATGCCAGATTTTAGTGGCACTGCCTTGCTGAGTCACTAGCATCGCCATTAAAACAGTGACGGGGACAGGAGTTCAGTGGAGACAGGGTAAGCAGGAGTAGTGACCGTAGAGGGAAACAGTGGTGGGGACAGGACTTCAGTGGAGACAGGGTAAGCAGGACTAGTGACCGTAGAGGGAAACAGTGATGGGGACACGGGTTCAGTGGAGACAGGGTAAGCAGGAGTAGGGACCGTAGAGGGAAACAGTGATGGGGACACGGGTTCAGTGGAGACAGGGTAAGCAGGAGTAGGGACCGTAGAGGGAAACAGTGATGGGGACAGGGCTTCAGTGGAGACAGGGTAAGCAGGAGTAGGGACCGTAGAGGGAAACAGTGATGGGGACAGGAGTTCAGTAGAGACAGGGTAAGCAGGAGTAGGGACCGTAGAGGGAAACAGTGGTGGGGACAGGAGTTCAGTGGAGACAGAGTAAGGAGGAGTAAGGACGGTCAAGGGAGTATTGGAGTTTTGTCGCTCACTGGCCTTCACTTCTTTGCATATTCGTATTAGTTTTTTTTTTTTTCGTGAAATCACAAAGCACAGATAGTAAGGTTAGATGTACTGAGTTGTTTGCAAGTTTAAATCATCTTTGCTTATATTTGATTAGTGAACCAAAATGAACTCTCAACGAACGTAAGCCTGTTTTTCTTCTTTTTCATCTTTTTTTCATCTTCCTTGTCTTCTTCTTCTTCTTCTGCTTCTGCTTCTGCTTCTGCTTCTGCTTCTGCTTCTTCTTCTTCTTCTTCTTCTTCTTCATGTATCAAAGTGACTGACCAAGAACAAACTAAGAAAGTTCAAACATTCGCTTACTTTGCTGCTCGTAAAAGACACAGAAAGAATTAAAAGTTGGTTAATAAACTTCAGATATTTCTTGATGCATGAAACCTTACCTTCTTTCTCATGCATCAGCTTCTCCTTCATTACGCGGCTTCTAGAGCTAAAGAAATAGTTAAAAAGAAAAATTACTTCATTCAGTTCAGATAATTCGTGGTACAGTGGAACCATGCGTTTTTTGGGCTCCGAGGGGTCTCCAAGCGCACGGGTTCGAATCCTGTCCACGGTCCGAGTGTAGGTTGGGCTTCCTCACTCGGGACAACGGTTTCCTAGCGGTGGGCTTTGAGATAGGAGGTACCCCAAAAGGTATCTCCTTCAACCCATAAATTCCCGTGAAAAGCCCACATGGTATAAAAAAAAAAGTGTACTAATTTTTATGTATTATTGAACCTCTTCAGTAGTGGGACGCATTTCTAGCATGAGTTTTTGGTATGATTGGAAGATTTTATTTACTTCAGGAAAGGTCTATGGAGGTCGAAAGATTAATGGCAAAAGTCTTCACTATTTTATAAAATCACCAAATAGTAAGCAGAATAAATATGAGAAGGCGTCATGGTACTGAAGAGGTTGATCTTCATAATACCACCACCGTAACAGCATGTAGTAATTAATAGTACTCATGATCATTTTTTCTACTTTATCTCCTTCTGAGGTAATCATAACATTGTAGTTAGTATGCAAACTGAATAGGATAAAGAAAAATAACAAAAAAGAAATATGCAATAGAATAAAACAGGTGAACACACACACACACACACACACACACACAGAGTAACACCTCCCCATTACCTCCTCAGCTTCACACACACATCACTGTATTAGACTGTTGAATACACATCTGCTTTTTCACCTGCTACGTACCTTTTAGCCCTCTGTCATTAGCTAATTACCAACCTCCCCTCACCTGGCGCGGCGCCGTGTGTGTCCCTCAACGCCTAGCTGAAAAGTAGTAATGAGTTTGTCAGATTAGAGTTTGAGTTTTAATAGAAGGTAAATATAGAGTGAGAGGAGTGTGTTTGCGTGCTGTGTTTGAATGTGACGAGTTGTAGGAGGCTTGTGCATATCATGAAGCAACAATGAGACAGAGAGAGAGAGAGAGAGAGAGAGAGAGAGAGAGAGAGAGAGAGAGAGAGAGAGAGAGAGAGAGAGAGAGAGAGAGAGAGAGAGAGAGAGAGAGAGAGAGAGAGAGAGAGAGAGAGAGAGAGAATTACTTAAAAGAATATCATCCAAAATAATGGTGAAATATACAAAGACAAAAGCAGAGAAGAGAAGAAAGACGAAAAAAATGAATATAAAAGTAACATCAAGTTATTTAATCACACTTTATACCTTAGATGAAAAAAAAAAAATAGGTAAGAAAAACAAATGAAAAGTGGGAAAAAAAAACTCCAAAACATACCAACAACTCAACGCAAAACAAAAAGGAGAGAACTGTAGAAAAAAACCACACCTCAACACGAAAGAAAACGAGAATAGAGAAAATAGAGAACAATGAAGCCAGTTGGGGAGTCTTGGGGAAGTGTCGGGGAGGTGGCGTCTGGTAGTTTGCAGGATGACTGGGATTTACGTGGGATGACCTGGGGCTTGACTCTGGGCTGAAGGAGGAGGAGGGGGAGGAGGAGGGAGTGTGATAATTGTTGGGGGTTTGGAGAGGTGAGTCAGACAAGATGTGGAGGGAGGAGGAGAAGGCGGAGAGAATTTAGGAGGTAAAGAGGATGAACGAGCTGCCTGTCTGTGTCTGTGTGTCTCTGTTTGTCTTGTGCGTTTGTGTTTCCATTCTCTGTGTTTGTATTTGAGTATGCTTCTACTGTTCTTGTTTGTGTGTGTGTCTGTTTCTCTATTTGTGTCTGTTCTGTACTCACAGTTCACTTAATCAACGTGTTTGTCCGTGTATATCTGTCTTTCTGTCTGTCTATCTTTCTGTCTGTCTATCTGTTTGCATGCTCTTCCTGCTATTCATACCTGTACGTTTGTCTGTTTGTATATTTCTGTGTGTACTATTTTTTTTTTATTTATTCGTCTCCTTCCGTCTGTTCACCTGTTCGTCTCAACATCCACCTGTCAACGTACTTATCTACCTGTCTGTCTTTCTGTTCGTCTATCTGTCTGCTTCCTATTATTCATACCTGTACGTTTGTCTGTTTGTATGTTTCTGTCTGTACGATTTTATTATTTATTCGTCTCCTTTGTCTTTCTGTCAGTCTATCTTTCTGTCTGTCTATCTTTCTGTCCGTCTATCTGTCTGCATGCTCTTCCTATTATTCATACCTGTACGTTTGTATGTATGTTTTTGTCTGTACGGTTTTATTATTTATTCGCCTCCTTCTGTCTGTTCATTTACTTGTTCGTCAACGTACCTATCTACCTGCCTGTCTTTCCCACCAATCACACTCCAATGAATTACTTAAATATGGCCTTAAAAATTTTGGTGTGGCTCGCATGCGTCAGAACGGGACCCGAATGCGTGTTTTTAATGCCATTTCATCCTCTCTTAGTCTCCCCTTTAATATTTAATTCCCTGCCGTGCATCTGACTGAGGTATTATGTACTTAGGTGCTGCAACACAATGGTGGAAATTAATTATGATGTCTGCTTCTGAGTCCAGCCACTGTATGCTGTATATGCTGAGTCCTGTGCTACTACTGCTGGCATTATTGTTATTATTATTGTTATTATTTTCTTATTATTATTGTTATTATTATTAGTAGTAGTAGTAGTATTAGTATTAGTATTAGTATTATCATTATTTTCTTCGTTCGCCTCCTTTCTCTTATTATTGTTGTTATTATTATTATCATTATTGTTGCTAATATTTTTTTTATTATTGTTATTATAGTTATCATTTTTATCATTATCGTTATTATCATTATCAAATTTTATTACTATCGCTGTTATTACTATCATTTTCAATATTATTTTATCATTACTGTTATCATTGTTATTACTATTACCACCGCCATCATCAGCCCGCCCTGCCGTCGCCCGGGTTCCCACACCTGCGCAATTACCTGAGTAAATATAGTCATGCAGCTGCTAATACGAACGCACGATGATTTCACATTTATATTTATTTATTTACCTGGCCCCGTGCCTTTCTTGAATCATATGTTCATTTATTTATCTTGCATGATTGCAGAGGATCAGTAAAGGCTGTGACGCTTCACATTGTACACCCGTGGCCAATAATACTTCACATACTTTACATATCTCACTCACTCCCACTGTTTCCTACCTTCTTTTTTTTATTACTAATACCTCGGACCGATTGAGAGCTTACCAGGTATCAGGTTTTCTTGTTACCAGCAGATGAAAGGACTAAAGATTAAGAGAAAACATTATATACAATTACAAAGTACTTATCATCCGTTCTGTAGCCTCCAGCCATAACTACTCAACCACGAAACCTTAGCAGACTGTCTCACCTCGCACCGTTTGTCTCTTCTTGCAGTCAGACCTTGGTGTTCGGTGAGAAAGTCGCTTAAAGGTGACTCTTGCCGCAGTGCCTGGCCCGTGTGTATAGAAGTGACCTCACCTCGATGGCTGGGGGTGGCTGGGTGGCAGGGAAGGGAGCAGGGGTGGTGGGCGTGGCTAGAATGGCCTGGGGGCTGGGTGGGGTCAGGATATAGACAGGGGGAGGGGGGCAGGTGGTGGTAGCGTGCAGGGCCTGGGAGGGACTGGGTGGGGTGGGAGGACTATGAGATATGAAACTAGTGGACTGGACTGGTGGACTGGTACAGGTAAATTGGGTCTGGACAGGCAAGAAGGAACTGGGGGAAGAGGTAAACACATTGAATAGGCTACAGAGAGAATTATAAGGGCTTAGAAAGAAGGCGGAAGAAGGAAGTGAACGAGGAAACACTGGTTATGGAAACAGAAAAAGGAAGTGTATGGGAACTAAAGGAGGTAAGGTGGAGGGAAGGTGGATGAGTTGAGGGAAAGGTGAAAGGACAGTAGCTTCAGGGGACAGAGGGTGGCGGTGAAAAGGCCATAGAGAGAGAGAGAGAGAAGGGTGAGGAGGTCGAGAAAAGAAAAGTTAGAACAGAATGGACAAGGAAGGACATGAGAACAGGAAATGAGGTAGCGAAGGGAAGGCAGATTAAGGAGAGGTGAGGGGAGGAAGTGGTTAAGGAAGGGAGAGGTGAGAGGAGGGAGAGCAGGTTATGGAGGGAGAGGGTGGCTGAGGGATCGACCCGTACATCCTCCACTGCATCGGCCTAGAAAATGAGCCTCTGTCTGGTGTGGCTCTGAAGGTCACTGTAACTCGCCCATTGAAGGTTACCAGCTGCCTTACCTGACGGAGGGCGAGGCAGCCAGACGAACCGCAGCATCACCCTCACCTGCACACCTGGCGGCCTTACCTTTCTTTTCTCCCCGATTTTCCTTTGATATCCAAGTAGGTTATAAGATTTTTTCCCTCTGAACTGCTAAATCTATATGCAGTTTGACGCTACTGCAGGAGAATACAGGTACAGTTTGCTGGTGCTGCATTATTAAACGGATATGGAGATTAGTACCTGTGTGTGTGTGTGTGTGTGTGTGTGTGTGTGTGTGTGTGTGTGTGTGTGTGTGAAATAAATGACCGATGCTAATCACAAGGGATCTTATGAATAACATTGCATTTCCGCGCCTAGATCCCTTTGAAGAGGCACTGGTGGGGAGGGAAGAGGATGATGGGATGACAGACTCTCCTTTCCTTCCCTCCCATCCCTTCCCTTCGATGCGCGCCCTTCATCAAGACTAAAGGAGAGGCACAGACGGGAAGGATAAGGAGGTGGAATGGAGATGGAAGTGGAGAGAGGGCTGCGAAGTGGCTGAGGTGGAATAAATGGCGGTGAGGTAATGAAGGCTGAGTGGAGACAAGGTGGAGAGGCCATACAGGTGGAGGAGAGAAGGCAATGCACTGCACATCGTCCTTTTTCACCTGAAGCCTCGAGCTGAGACCTAATTTACCGGAGCCGTTCCCTCACCGCTAAGGGCGCCGTACCTGCAGTTCTCTCTAGTCTTCTCTTCGTCACTTTATTTTGTTTTATACAGTTTTAATTCATTTTAATTTGTTGTATTTATTCTTTCTATTTTTCTTTATCTTTGACGTCATCTATTTGTAGTTTCCGCTCTTAATTCACTTCTTTCTTCCTCTTATTGTGTTCATTCTTTATTTCCTTCTTCCTGAAATGATAGGGATTAGAAGTAATATTGCTGGTTTTCATCTATTTAATTTCTTTCTCTTGTCATCTTTTCATGTTCATCGTCATCATCAACATTGTTACTGCAAATACAAAGATGAATACTTCATACACACACACACACACACACACACACACACACACACACACACACACACACACACACACACACACACACACACACACACACACACACACACACACACACACACACACACACACACACACACACACACACACACACACACACACACACACACACACACACACACACACACACACACACACACACACACACACACACACACACACACACACACACACACACACACACACACACACACACACACACACACACACACACACACACACACACACACACACACACACACACACACACACACACACACACACACACACGGTAGCTCAGTGGTTAGAGCGCTGGCTTCACAAGCCAGAGGACCGGGGTTCGATTCCCCGGCCGGGAGGAGATATTTGGGTGTGTATCCTTTCACGTGTAGCCCCTGTTCACCTAGCAGTGAGTAGGTAAGGGATGTAAATCGAGGAGTTGTGACCTTGTTGTCCCGGTGTGTGGTGTGTGCCTGGTCTCAGGCCTATCCGTAGATCGGAAATAATGAGCTCTGAGCTCGTTCCGTAGGGTAACGTCTGGCTGTCTCGTCAGAGACTGCAGCAGATCAAACAGTGAAACACACACACACACACACACACACAGATAAAAAAAAATGTGTTTAAATATTTGTTGATTTGTTTACCTATTTATTTATTTGATTATTCATTAATATATTTATTCATGTAATCACACACACTGAATTCTTAAAAGTACAGTTGAGCTACGTAGGTTGTTGATCACGCTTATACCTCGGTAATCATTCCTGTTGGTTGAGCAAGTAAAGGTCTTAACCCTCGAGGACAGCCCCTGATGAAGGAACACTGTGAGCATAGGCATATAAAAAGAGTGTGAGTGAAAGTACGAAGGAGTGTATGTATGAATATGATATTGATGAAAATACTGTTGACTACTGCTGTTGTATACTGAGTAATCACCAAGTCTATAACAACGTTAGTAAGCCTTTCTCTCCGTGGCGCCGCTGAACACTTTGGGTGGCTGATTCTGGCGGGGCCCCTACAGACCTGATGCCATCTCGGAGTATGTTGACACCAGCACTCGACTCTTCACGTTCCTGCGGTTCCTGCGATTGGTTAGAGGGGCGCTGCTTCAGACGGCGGTATAGCCAGTACACGGTCTGCATGAGAACACTGGTGCTCAGAAAGGACACGCGGCACGATAGTAAACCAGAAATAATGGCTTCAATCTTGAAAAAAAGATAGATTTAAGAAAGAGATGGAATGGAATTGGTTCTCAAATAGAGTGGTTAATAAATGGAACGAACTCGGTAATCAGGTTGTTAGTATAAATCATTATTGAGCTTTAAAAAAAGACTAGACAATACGGATGTGGATGATAGATGGAAATATATAGGTAGGCATGTTCATACAGGGCTATACCACGTGTAGGCTTGATGGCTTCTAGCTGCTTTCCTTATTTTCTTATGTTCGTATGTTCTTATGGTGCACGTAGGGTGCGTGGCTGTGGCGGGCGTCCTCACGCTGCTTCTTGCATGCTGGTTCCTAGTATCGTGTTTGCGTCGCCGCTGCAACAAAGAACCGCATTTCAGGTACTTCAGGGACAGCGAAACGAGCGAGGATGACGACGAGGCGTTCCTGCGTAGCCGCGTTACATTCCTGTCGCGGCAGAGTCTGCTCGCCCTGGGTGAGGGGGTTCTCTTGGGTCCCGGGGGCTTTAGCTCCGTCAGGAAGGTCGTGTACAATGGGACGGAGATGGTGATGAAGACAATGCTAGATGTTAGGTCAGTGAAACCGTTGCTGCGAGAAGGGCGCATGTTGGTGGAGGTGGAGGGGGCAGGGGGGGTGCCCAAACTCCTGGCCGTGTGTCTCCATCCACCCACCTTGGTGCAAGTGTATTGTGGAGACACTTACATGGAGTACGTGCAACACTGCTCTGTTGGTGGCTTTTTGGACTCGCTCATGGCCATCGCGCGCCTCCTCGGCGAGATTCACGCCAAGGACATCTGTCACAACGATGTGCGGATGCAGAACATCACCTTTACCGGCAGCGTACGTGTCCCGGTCTTCCATCTAATTGACCTCGGTCTGACGTGCCGCTTCGGCCAGGTCGGCGGCGAGCTGGCGTGGGGCGATAAGGGTCGTTGCAACTTGGATTGGAGTGTGCCGTCCAGGAGGCACAGCCACGAGGACTGCGGCTTATGTAATGAGAACGAGGACGACTCAGCAACTGACAAAACCGAATGGCAGCTACTCACCTGCTTGGCACCGGAAGTTGTATTCCTGAATCCGTGCTTCTCTTCCGCTGACGTGTACGGCTTCGGCGCCCTGGTGGGGCAGGTGATGCAGCAGCATCGAAGTTCCCGCATTCTGCTCCCTCTGTGGAGAATGGTCAAGATGTGCATGGCACTCAATCAAAAGCGCCGCTGCCTCCTGACCTGTGCCACGCGAAACATCACCAAGCTGAAGGAGCGACTGTCGCCAGACCAACTCGAGCTGCCCTTGTTGGGCCCACCTCACTCCACGGTGGAGTGAAGTCGTGCTCAGTGCACTCTGACTGAACGAGGCGTGCTTTGGCGATCAGCTGCACCCATTAGTGTGTTTGTTCGCTCGTTGGTGCTGTAAGTAATGGATGCACTGATGGCTGTTAGTGTCTCCTTTTTTGCCTTAAAATTTGCCCATCTTTTTTCTTTTTCGTTTTTATGTCGTCGTCACATTAATTATCCATGTTTGCAATGGCGGAGGCAATTCCATCAATTATCATCCACCGAGATTTATTGATGCTTTATTTTTATTGTTATTTGTAGTACAAGTATGAATAGTAGTAATTGCATTAGTAGTAGTAGTACGCAGTATTAGTGGTAGAAGCAGTAGTAGTAGTAGTAGTAGTAGTAGTAGTAGTAGTAGTAGTAGTAGTAGTAGTAGTAGTAGTAGTACTAGTAGTAGTAGTGGTAATAGTAGTAGTATTAATAGTAGTAGTAAAGCAAATGTCCGTTTTATTATATCTATCTTCACCTCGTTGCAAAAAAAAAATAGATCTACTTTTTAACATACTTTCCGTCTAAAATGTACAAGAAGTTCAATAATTGTGAAGTAAATTAATAAAAACAAACAGATGAATCAATAATAACAGGAATAACACTGTAAATCTATTATGATTAAGAAACCATTGACTTCACTGAAAACATATTAGCATGCATCTACAAAGCACGAAAGATTCCCTTCTACACTAAAAGATAATCCAAAGCATATGTAGGCAGAAATAAAGAAAACACCTTTTACTCCCACCTTTCTTCCGAGAACCGCCATGTGTCTTGGGCTTTCCGGGGTGAGAAGGAAATTAATATGACACTCTGGTGGCCTCCTCTACCCTCTGCCACCCTCCGCTCCCCTGTGACACCCTCCCGTCCCCTCTGGCACT
>NC_059273.1:17885052-17935052 GCF_017591435.1 Portunus trituberculatus
GAAGGGAACGGAGGAGGTGGAAGGAGACGGAAGGGTAACGGAAGGAGGTGAACGGTAAATCAATGTGTGTTTGGTGATGTTGTACTTTATGCATGCTTTGTGTCTTCTTTTTGTTACGTTCACCGGTTAAACTGGTAAGATTGGCATCGGAGAGCCGGTGAACAATAACAATAAAAAAAAACACTGCAGGTTCAACTGGTGAGGAAATGCAAAGGGGTCACTTTAAAAGCTACTTTAATAACCCATAATGAAATTGACACATATATAACAAGAAACATGAAACACAGATATATAACATGAAACACAGGAAAATGACATACACATATACATATAACACAGTAATAAATACAACAATAAAGAACCCAACTTAATACCTAACAATAATCCTAATCCTATATAGAGGCAATGTGGAAAACACGGACGAGGGAAGTGATACTTATGCGGTGTCGCAGTGGTGAAATGCTGGGTGATGGTTGATCCCACGGCAGAACCAAGAGGCGTTGTGTTCACTGGTTGAGGCTTGGATCTCAACTGCCAATCCAGAAAACCAAGAGCTGGCTCAACACTTTCGGTTGAGTCGAAAGGGGCCGCGTGAATCCAACTTCGGGACAGTAGCCGGGCTTCATGAAACGGTGACGTGGAAGGTTCACGAGACGGTGGCGTGGAAGGTTCACGAGACGGTGACGTGGAAGGGAGGCGGAGAGGTGGCGAACGAGGTAACAAGCGGAGGAGGTGATGGTAGTAATGCATGTTACGGGCGGGCCGTAACATTTCCTCCCCCCTAAGACCTCCGTAATGGGCTCATGAAGGAGGTGAGACGGAGATCTTGATAAGGCGTCGGCGATGATGTTGTCCACCCCCTTGATATGATGGACTTCCAGGTTGAAAGGTTGAGTTAACAAGGCCCACCTAAGAATGCGTTGGTTTCGGTTCCTCATGGCGTACAGGAAGGCCAGAGGATTGTGGTCCGTGAAGACCTTGGTGATGTGCGGACCAGGATGAAGATAGCACTCAAAACGTTGGAGCGCCAGCACGAGTGCCAGAGCCTCCTTTTCGATGGTGGAGTAGTTGAGTTGATGGTGTTTCAGTTTTGCAGAGTGGTAAGCGATGGGATGGAGGATGCCGCTTGTGGGGTCCGGTTGTAGTAGGACAGCACCCACTCCAACTCCACTCGCGTCAACTTGTAAATGGAAGGGTCGGGAGTGATCCGGCGTCCAGACCACTGGTTCCGAGGAGAAACGCCTTGAGGTGTTTGAAGGCTTGGTCACAGGCCGGGGTCCAGTGGAAGGGGACGGAAGTGCTGAGAAGGTCCGTCAAGGGGGCGGCCAGGGTGGAGAAGTTTTTACAGAAGCGTCTGTAAAACCCAGCCATCCCCAAGAACCTCATGAGAGCTTTCCTGGTGGTAGGAACAGGAAGCCAAGGATGGCCTCAACGTTAGCTCTCTTGGGGTGAACCTTGCCGTTCCCCACCACATGTCCCAGGTAGACCACCGTAGACCTCCCGAAGGTGGACTTGGCCAGGTTGATGGTAAGCCCGGCTTCCTGCAACCGACCCATCAGCCTCCGAAGACGGGTCAGATGTGTTGCCCAGTCGTCTGCAGTCACCACCAGGTCGTCCAGATACGCGGATGTTCCCTCCAAGTCCTGAGTTATGTAATTTATAGCCCTCTGGAAGGTGGCGGGAGCATTAGACAATCCAAAGGGCATCACTGTGTATTGGTATAGTCCGAAGGGAGTGATGAAGGCGGATATTATTTGGGCCTCGTCCGAGAGGGAATCTGGTAGTAACCTTTAAGCAAGTCTATAGTGGTTACAAATTTGGCTACTCCTATACTATCTATAAGGTCCTCTATCAAGGGCAATGGGTAGGAGTCTGGCACCGTCACTTTATTTAATTTCCGGTAGTCGGTGCAAAATCGACTACTACCATCTGGCTTAGATGTTAACAGGCAGGAGAAGCCCAAGGAGATATACTAGGTTCTGCAAGGTGATGACAGAGCAGATAGTCTACCTCTTTTTCATCAAGTCTCTTTTAATGGGTGAAATGCGATAGGCTGGTTGTCTTATAGGCTTGATGTCGGTAGATGTTAATCTTATGTCATGTTGGATAGTATTACAAACTCCTGGAAGGTCACCTGTGATTTCAGAAAAGTCTAGCAATAACTTTTTAAGATCAGACTGTTGTGAAGGTGTTAAGGAAACAAACACCTCATCCAGGTTGGACATGATTTGGCTGTTTGAGGGGCGTCCTTTAGGTGACGAGAAGAGGAATTCGATGTCGGACTCTTCCTCGGGGGCACAGGACCAGACTCCTTCCTATCAGACATACAGGTACAGCGCGAGACAAGTCGTCCTCTGGTTCTCTGGAGTGGTAAGGTTTCATTAGATTAATATGAACAAGTTGGGAATCCTTACGACGGTCAGGAGTGTGGACCACATAATTTAATGGACTTAGTTTTTGAGCCACAACATAAGGTCCCATGAACTTACTGTGAAGAGCATTGCCTGGAGTGGGGAGAAAAAGTAAAACCTTGTCTCCTGGTTTGAAACTTCTCATGACAGATTTGGGAAGAGAATTCTGTTGCATTTTAGTTTGAGATTTGAGGAAGTTTGATTTAGCAAAAGATCTGACTTCACTGATTTTATTCTTAAGGTTACTGATGTAGTCAGACACACTGGGGCTTGAAGGAGTATTTTGAGTAAACCATTGATCCTTTAATATTTTGAGAGGCCCCTGATCTGTCTACCATAGAGTAATTCAAAAGGGAGTAACCTAAAGAATCTTGAGGAGATTCTCTTAAAGCGAAGAGAAGGAAAGAAATACTTTCATCCCAGTCTCCTTGATGCTCCAAGCAATACTTCTTCATCATGGATTTTAATGTTTGGTGAAACCGCTCCAGACAGCCTTGGGATTGGGGTGGTAAGCCGAGGAGGTAACATGGTCGATGTTTAGCTCATTCACTATCTGTTGGAAAAAATGGCTAGTGAAATTGCTACCCTTGTCAGACTGAATTTGTTTTGGAATTCCTACCGAGGTGAAAAAATGTATTAGATGTTTTACAATGGTCTTTGATGTGATGTTCTTAAGAGGGAATGCTTCAGGGTACCTGGTAGTGGGATCCATGAGGGTTAACAAATACTGATTCCCTCGTTTGGTTTTGGGTAAGGGCCCTACGCAGTCTAGTATGATCTTTTCGAAGGGCTCCGTCTGAACTGGAATAGGCGTCAGAGGAGCTGGCACAAGGCGTTCGTTAGGCTTACCCACAACTTGACATATGTGACATGTTTTTACATAGTGTGACACATCCTTTTTCATTCCTGGCCAAAAAAATGTTGAAGAGCCTTCTTGTAGGTTTTTGGATGCCTAGATGACCTGACAATCCATCATGAGCTAGTTCTATAATGGCTGGTCTTACAGACAAGGGATGACAACTTGATGTGTTTCTGACCAGGTGTCTAGTTGTTTCAGTTCAGGAGGTCTGTAGGCACGCATCAGGACTCCTTCCTGATAATAAAAACAAGGCAATTTAGACATATCCTTTGTCTCACTGGCCACATGTCTGATCTTAGCCAAAGTGAGATCCTGTTCCTGAGCATTAATCAAATTCTCCTTTGAAATGATGTTATTATACAAGTTGTCAGTAGAGGCAATCATTGGTGGAGGAGGTGATGAAAGGGCAGGGGACTTGGACTGAGACCTGGTGACTGCACACACTGGGAAGAAGTGAGGGATGTTTCGTCCAGGGTCTTAGTGGGACTTTCTGTTAAGGGAGAATCAAGAACAATTAAGTTTGGAACAGCCAAGTTACCCGCAAGATCATTACCCAGTACAAGATGTACCCCGGTACTGGCAGTTCACCAGGTTTAATGGCTACCTCAACCTCTCCTGAAATGAACGGGCACTGTAAGCTAATATTAGCCAAGGGATAGGAGAGCTGTGATTCGAGACCTGTAAGGATCACCTTCTCCCCAGTGAAAGCCTGTTTGATGTTAGGGATGACATCTTCCCTTAAGATGGATTGGGCAGCACCTGTATCACGCAGAACCTTGATATTTATTGCCTTGTCTTTACCATCAGTCAGGGACACTTTACCTTGATACATGTACGAGTCATAAAGTTCTAGAGGAGAGTTGACAGGGTTAGCTAGGGCCACTGGTTTCTTGTTCTCAAATGTGTTAGGTCTAGGGGCCACAAAAGAAAATTGACGTTGAGAACCCTTGCAATTTGGGTGTCTACATTTCTGGATCGTGTGACCTGGCTTCTTACAGTATGTACACCAGGGGGAATTATATGCATTTGGCGAGAATCCGGTTGGCTTACCACCCGCGCCCCAAAACCTTCCCCAAAGGAGGACCTAACATTAGACAGTGAACCACGACCTCTACTACCCAGGGATCCCATCAACAAAGCAAACGCATCAGCCACTTTAGCGGCAGACATAAGATCACTCTCTCCCGTTCTTCCACATGCCTCAGAATATTAAATGGTAACTTGTTCTTCCATTCTTCCAGGACCATTAGATTGAGCAACTCCGAAAAGGTGGTAATGTTAAGAGCGGCTAACCATTTCTTAAATTGTCTTAGTTTCTCACTAGCGAATTCAACATAGGTGTGAGACTCTGGTTTCACATACTTTCGAAACTGCTGTCTGTATCCATCAGAAGTGATAGAGTAGGCGTCTAGAATGTTACCTTTGATCTCTTCATATTCTACCTCATCACTAAGGCCGTTGTATACCCTATAAGCTTTTCCTACTAGCTTAGGGACAAGGAGAGACACCCACTGATCCTTGGGCCATTTATTCCTATGAGCAATGCTCTCAAAAGCGCGAAATGACCCGTCAACATCAGATTCATCAAAAGGGGGAACTAGCGGAGCAGCTGTAGCAGGATTAAAGCTTGCTAACTGTTTCTTTATATCTATTTCTTCCCTCTAAACTTAGCGTCATTTCGTAGGGCTAACTCCTGAATTTCTAACTCTTTCTCCTGCCTTCTAAGTTGTAACTGAAATTCTCTCTCTTCTTCTTTTCTGCCTGTAGTTGCATTTGTTTTCCTGTAGTTCATTCTTTTCTGCCTGTAGTTGCTTTCTTTCTTCTTTTAGCCTGTAGTTGCATTTGTTTTTCATGCATCCGGTATTCTAGTTTAAGCTTCTCAATTTCCCATTGACTTATCCTACTCTTATCCTGTTCTTCCTGGGGACTGTGTATTATAGTCCTCGTAGAGGCTGACATGGGAGTTAACTCTTCTATGGCATTTCCTAGCAACTGACCTTCTTGCACTAGATGTTCAACAACTACATTCTTAATGACCTCTTTAGTCATCTGAGACGTGATGGGAACATCAAAATGTTTAGCGATGGTCTTCCATTGGTCCTTCTTTATATTAGCATATTTAAGTTGTTCCAGAGAAGGGTCGGCACAAAAATCTTCAACGTTAAACTGAGCGGAAGCCATATTAAATAGATGTTAAACCACAACAAAAAAATGATAAGCGAATTACTTAAGTGAGGAACTTGGCAGAGTGATAATAAAGGCAACCTTGGAAATTACCTAGATTATACTTAAGTAAACACTTATGAGTACAATCACTAATGAGGGGTAAACTAGAGAGTTACGGCATTAAGAGGGATCCGGATTACTCTAGTTACGAGACTTGAGAGTGAGGAGCGAATTGTACTGAGACTTGTTATTGATAAGGAGGCGGATTAGTCTGAGAGACTAGTTAAAATGGCCGATTCTAACTAGCGAGAAAAATGATCCGCGAAGTGAGGGCATTGAGGGTTCGCATGAACATATGATGATCCCAACACTTGGATAACACTTATTACACACCTGCCTATGTGCAAAAATAGAGATAAGTGCTATCGGTGAACACGCCTTTCTACCTGGTTTCCTGCTCTACCACTGCTATGCGATACCAATGAAAGTCACGAAGCACGTTTAACCCAAAAGGAGCCACTTGATCGCACAAAGGTAAATTTAAACCACACGCAGAGTAAGTCACAGAAAAAAACACATCAGAGTCACAACACCACAGAAACACAAGCAATCACAGAAAAAAGTCACTGGAAAAATGGAACACTGAACATGGGTTATAATGGTCCTGTCACGGTCGCCAATTGTTACGTTCACCGGTTAAACTGGTAAGATTGGCATCGGAGAGCCGGTGAACAATAACAATAAAAAAAAACACTGCAGGTTCAACTGGTGAGGAAATGCAAAGGGGTCACTTTAAAAGCTACTTTAATAACCCATAATGAAATTGACACATATATAACAAGAAACATGAAACACAGATATATAACATGAAACACAGGAAAATGACATACACATATACATATAACACAGTAATAAATACAACAATAAAGAACCCAACTTAATACCTAACAATAATCCTAATCCTATATAGAGGCAATGTGGAAAACACGGACGAGGGAAGTGATACTTATGCGGTGTCGCAGTGGTGAAATGCTGGGTGATGGTTGATCCCACGGCAGAACCAAGAGGCGTTGTGTTCACTGGTTGAGGCTTGGATCTCAACTGCCAATCCAGAAAACCAAGAGCTGGCTCAACACTTTCGGTTGAGTCGAAAGGGCCGCGTGAATCCAACTTCGGGACAGTAGCCGGGCTTCATGAAACGGTGACGTGGAAGGTTCACGAGACGGTGGCGTGGAAGGTTCACGAGACGGTGACGTGGAAGGGGAGGCGGAGAGGTGGCGAACGAGGTAACAAGCGGAGGAGGTGATGGTAGTAATGCATGTTACGGGCGGGCCGTAACAGTAAGAATTCGTGAAATTTGTTATAATATTTTTTCTTGTGACAAGAGATATTGAAAGTCTTATTTTGAGACTGAATTATGAGGGTCATGTAAGATACTGTTTTTGTTTTTTTTCCACACCAGGTCACTTCAGATCTTATTAGATGGGGTTAGATCAGAATATATTCATTTTTATAATGGATCACGTTAGAATACATATTTTCGCCTGGTGTCACATTATTAGATCCCCCTTTCACTTCAGGTCACGATAGAAGGACTTGGTTTTTCACATGTAACTGAATAACGCCACTAAGGTTACATCAGGTCACATTGTCACTTCACATAAAGTCACCAGGTCAAATTTCACAAGGATTCAGGTCTTTCCCGTGTTTCCTTTCCTATTGTTATGCCCTATTTCAAGACATTTGTCCCTGTCTTTCGGCTAATTATCTACCAGTCTTTTAGGGAACTTATATTGGAAGTGTATATTTTTTATTTTCTGTTGCATGAAAAAAAAAATCCATATCATAACCCTTCATTTTCACTGTTGATACTCTGCCGGCCATACCAGATCAAAATTTAACACATGTGGCTTGTATTTCCGTGTACAGATCACATGAAGAGGTGAAAGTTTATGGTTTTGAAATAGATCACAAGGTTAGATAGTGTAAGGGCGACTCATTATACAGTGGAGGAAGAGCAGGTCGTTTTTATGGGGTCATGTGGCGGTAGTTTGGCGACAGGGAGGTACTGAAAGGGGAGGTCGTGAGGGAGGAATGGGTGGGCTGCGCTGGTCACTGTAGGCACAAAGAGATACTAAACTCTGGGATGTTGCACTCGCACACTCTCCTCCGCCAGTCCACAGCCGTGATTCACCGCCTATCTTGCTGCTCTTGTTGCTCTTACCGCTCTTGCTTGTGCTGGGATTGTGGTGGTGGCTGTGTTGTTGTTGATGGCGTCGGTGGTGGTGGTGGTGGTAGAACTTATTATTGTTATTGTTGTTGTTGTTGTTATTATTATTATTATTATTATTATTATTATTATTATTATTATTATTATTATTATTATTATTATTATTATTATTATTATTATTATTATTATTATTATTGTTATTATTATTATTGTTATAATTATTGCCATTGTTATTGTTATTGTTGTATTTGTTGTTGTTTTTTGGGTTATTGTTGTTCTTGTAGTTGTTGTTGTTCCTCTTCCTCTTCCTCTCCCTCTTCATCTTATTCCTCCTCCTCCTCCTCCTCCTCCTCCTCCTTTCCTCCTCCTCCTCCTCCTCCTCCTCCTCCTCCTCCTCCTCCTCCTCCTCCGTCTGCTTCTCCTTCTCCTCCCATGGTGACAAATTTAAAGTAACGAATTAAGTTAAAAAAAAAAAAAAAAAGTAAAAAAAGAGCGAAAGAGTCAACATTTAAGATTTGTTGAACACTTTGAATACTTTTGGAAGGCGCCGGTGAAATAATTAAAGACAGGAACAACGCAAAAATATGAATCACTTAATAAATTAATAAATAAGAAAAAAAAACACGTAATTAACTAGCCAACTAAACGCTCGGCTAAAGTAATGACTTGTCGTGTTCAAGATTGCGTGTGAGTTGAGATTGAAAAAAAATATTGTGTCAACGTTTCTTTTGACAGTGACTCGATTAATGCGTCTTTTGAAATATGTGTGAGTGGAGAGAGAGAGAGAGAGAGAGAGAGAGAGAGAGAGAGAGAGAGAGAGAAATTAGTATTGCCAGTTTCAGCCTTGCATTTTTCTTTTCTAACTATGCTCGAACTTAACTTCATTTTCCTCACTTCTTGTCTGGAAAGAGAGAGAGAGAGAGAGAGAGAGAGAGAGAGAGAGAGAGAGAGAGAGAGAGAGAGAGAGAGAGAGAGAGAGAGAGAGAGACAGAGAGAGAGAGAATTTAGTCATTAACCCCATCTTTTCTTCTAACTACATAACCTTTACCTATTTCAAACTCCGTGTACATATTTCCAACTGAATTCAGACCAAACCAGCTCCCCGGTCGCAATGAAAACCAGCAGCATCGCGAGTGGAGAGGCGAAGCATGCACGATATTCTGAGCACCAATTTTCGCTTTGTAATACTCGTGATTGCAGAGTTCAGGTTCAGTCAGTCTTGTCACGGCTCCTGTTTGGCCTCTCAGTGCAGCAATACTGGATAGGAAATTCAGGTACTAGTCAGTGTGTGTGGGAAAGGTAGTAGTGGTATTGGCAGTGGTGGTGGTGGTGGTGTGCGCGATGTCAAAGCTCGGGTAGTGGCGGTGATGGATGTAGCTTGTTTATTTACGTTTGTCAGGTGGTACAGATGTCTGGTCTCCTAGCCACCACCACCACCACCACTACCACTACTAGTACATTTCTTTCTATCACTGCTATAGTTTCATTTCTTCCTTGTATCAATAGGTTACTGAGCGTGTCTGTTACATAGGGTTTGATAATGGGGAAATGCTGCCTCAGTAAGTCCCGTTCTGTATCATTGTGTATTGAATATATATATTACTCATGGCAGTGTGTCTTATGTGTGTCTATTCTTTTTCACATCAATGAATTTCTGGACGTGAATTTATTACTTTTAAGGGATTAACAATGAGGGAAGTGCTTCAATATGTCCTTTTTCTGTGTTGTGTTATTGTGTATTAAATGCATATCACTCCTATGTGTGTCTAATGTCTCTCTTTGTCTCTTTCAGGTACGTGTCTTCGGCTGATGAAGGTCCCGGCGGTGAGTTTATCATTGGAGTTACATTACATTATTTTACAGTTCAACTCCTAAAGTAAGTGCCTTCTTTAAAACATTGGCTGTGTTGCTTTTCCTCAGGGTTCGTATAGACCAAATGTTCGTACTGGTCTATTCGCGAGTTGCAGTCGACTCCTTCGGGTGTTGAATGGTCGTGAGGGAAGTCATTGAATGCATATGGTGTATATAAACAAGCGCAAGCTAATCAGAAGTAAAGTAACATTATTAATTGATTTGTTTTTATTTTTCATTTTTATCTATTTATTTTTATTTTCATTCATTTCTGCACGTTACAAGCACTGGACAGGACACGAAAGTTGCTGAAAAATCCTGCTTGAAATATTACCCATGAAAGTTAAGGTGTTTAGTTTCTGAAGCGTTTTGGTGTTTTGTACTTAACTACGCTGTGTTTTCTTTACCTTACTCCTCAGCCATGAAGTGCTCTAACCCGTTGCCAATAAGATCACAGGACTGAAGATTAAACAGAAACATTAGGAAAGCCAAACGAATTACTCTAGTTTTTAAGCTTTCTTGATACTCGTCTGCAGTAACTCCCACTGTTTTGTTTGCTCTGTTCCTCTAACTATTCTTTCTCTATCCCTTCTTTTTATTGATTCCTCTGAGTCTCCTAACCCGCTGGCCGCCACATCAGAGAACTTATTTAATGTGAAATTGGCAAAAAAATGGGTGATAGTAATTGTAAAGCGTCTTTCTATTCTTTTCACTTGTACTGACTTAAATTTATGTCCTTTCTATATCTATGTATCCTAAAAAATTCATCCTTGTACCCTCTTTTTATACCATGTGGAATTTTCGCGGGAATTTATGGGCTAAAGGGGATACTTTTTGGAGTACCTTGTATCTAAAAGCCCACCCGCTAGGAAACCGTTGCCCCGAGTGAGGAAGCCCAACCTACACTCAAACCATGAACAGGATTCGAACCCGTGGGCATAGACACCCCTCGGACCCCAAAGCTTTATTTCTAGACCCTATGCTTTGTTTTCTTGGACAGGATCGAAGCTAATTATAAGTCCTAAATCTTTATCATACCCTGAATCTACCAGTGCTTAGTTAATTGTGTATCTGTTGTGTGGATTTCCTCTACCTGCGCTAAGTACTTTGTATTTTGTTAATTTTAAACTGCATTGCCATCTGTCTGTCCATTTGTTCATCCTCTCCAAATCTGCAGCTATCTACCCTAACTTATATGCAACGAGAGGCAATGAAAGAGCTCTGTCTTACTCCTAATGACTATGTACTCCAGCGTCCGTCTCGCCAAGGTCAGTGAAGGAGTAAGCCACGGAGAGCAAAACGAATGAATTTGGTCTCTATGTAAATATTTTGACGCGGAATGTGCACCAGAACGCCTCTTATCCTCACATCCCTTCCTTCCTTCCTTCTTTCCTTCTTTCCTTTCTTTGTTTTAGTTTGTCTCTTCCTCTCCTTTTTTTTTCTAGTCACCCTCACATGTCTCATTCATTCTTCATTTTCTAACTCGTATTTTACTCTCTCTCTCTCTCTCTCTCTCTCTCTCTCTCTCTCTCTCTCTCTCTCTCTCTCTCTCTCTCTCTCTCTCGTTAAAATGCAAAAAAATGTGAGAAAATAAGCTATATAGATTAAGAGTCTAGCTAGAGAGAGAGAGAGAGAGAGAGAGAGAGAGAGTCTGCTCCACCATCTTCATCGCCACATTTTCCGTTTAGGACATTGTCATCTTTTCATTGCCATTCATCACGTGTTATCTGTTATCTCTTCCATTCCCCTCTGTCGCACCTCATCACGCGCCCCTGTCACCTCCACCATCTTTCAAAACCAACCACTTTCCTCTTCTTTTTTTAGCCTTTCTTTCTCCTCCTCGTCTTCCTCTCTTTCCACTCCCTTCACCATTTATATATCTTTATCTCTCGTATCCTTTTGCGCATTTCCGTCCGACTAAAAATATTACTACATTTATTCGATTCACGTTATACAAATTCAGGTCAGGAACGTTTAGAATTTGTGTGTGGGGGGGAGGAGAGGGGAAATAGCACACATAAGGGACTCAGTCATTTCTAATCAGCGGAAAACTTCGAGGAATTAGTGACTCAGGAACCTGTTAAGAGGCTGAGGAAATTTAGTGAGAGGAAATCCCTGGAGCACGCTTAACGCCACCTTAAAGAAAGAAAAGGGAAAGGAAGGAGATGGATGGTTAGAAAAAGAAATTAAAAAATGTATGAAAGAAACACGTAGGGAGGGAAAGACGGGCATACGTGAAAAAATAATAAGATAGAATTTGCTAAAGAAAAGTATTAGAAAGGAAAATAGGAAAATAAGCAAGAAATAAATGGTGAAAAGTAAAAGAAATGAGACATAGAGGAAAGAAGAGGGAAAAATGGAAGTAAATGAAAAGGAGGTAAGGAAAAGAAGAAATGTGGAGTAAGAAAAAGGCAAAGAGAAAAGAAAAAAATATAAGAAAAAGAGCAAATGGAATACAGGAGACAGGAAGGTGAATAAAGAGGAGAGATGGGGGAGAGAAATGAGATAGAGGGGAAAATAGTGGTATTAGCAGGAAAAGGAAGAAAAAAAGAAGGATATATATATAAAGAAAGGCAGCAAGAAAAAGAGTGTTTGGTGGAAAATTGGAGAAAAAAAGGAGGTAATACAAAAAAAAGAGAAGGAAAAAGAAGATTTGGGATGTTGCTAAAAATATGCACGAGTGTAAAACTTGAAGAAAGCAGAAGAGGTGGAAGTGTGCATGAGGAGTCACTGCAGAGGGCACGCTGAGATGCTTTCCTTCCTCACCTCCACTGTTGGCGGGGAGGAAGTACAGCGCTTTTGTCTAAGGCACGGCTATCACAGAGGCAAGGAATATTATCATACTCGTGAAGAATGATTTATAAATACTAGCGTCTTGTTAACTATATTTGCACGTGAGAGAGTTTTGTGTGTTTATTCTTACGGAATTAACAAATCTTAATACTCTCCTTTTCTCCTCCATCATTTCGTCCTCCTTTACTTTTTTTTTCTCCCTCTTCCTCCTCCTACTTTTCTACTTTTCTATCAAACTCGTTAGTGTTGATTGATTGATTAATATTAGCCTTTTTAACTTCACTTGCACATAAGGAAGTCTCACTGGTGACTAGAAGTTCTCTTTACTTACTCCAGTGAAGTCAATAGGAGTATAATAGTGGTAGAATATACATTATACTTGGTAAGTGTAGAAAGATTTACAAATATCAGCGTTTCTTTAACTTTCTTTAACTTCCATAGCCTTAAGAAAGTTGTACTGCTGACTAGATGTTTAGTTTACTGACACTGATGGGATCTACTCTGGTACAGTGGTGTAAAGTGATTACTGAAAAATCTCGCTGTTTTTACTATAAGCGTAGAAAACTTTAACAAATATCGACGTCTTAATACCTGTTGTTTATGTCAATAGAGAGGAACTGGACGTATTACTTATTGTTTCCTTTCATTTCTCTTCAAAAAATCTCTTCAAAAGCACCACTCGGAATGCTTGAGAAATGACGAATCAAACGCAAATGAATAAAAATAACGAATGATGGTAATTACGCGTGAATTTCAAAAAGCAACTCACCATGAAATTATATTACGGGCAAGTTTGATGTAGAGACTCGTTGCATTCCTGAGTCCACTTTTAGAAAACTTGAGGTAAAAATGAGTGGACGTCAAGGCTGAGTGGAGAGACGCTGACAGATGGAGGAGGCCTTGAGTTGAGTGGCGGAGTGAGGAACGGCAGGTGCTGGTAGGGAGGGAGTGGAGTGACAACCAGGGCGGTGATGTGGTGGAGAGGGAGCAGATGGGAGTGGATGAGTGAGTGAGGTGGAAAAGAACAGAAATAGGTGAATGAGTGGAGAAAGTAGAAATAGGTTAATGAGTTGGAAAATGAAAAAAGATAAGAATGGTAGAAAGAGAAGAACGTGGATAGGTGAGGGATTGGAGAGAAGCAGAGTGAATCGGCAAGGGAATTTAGGAGGAACTTAAATAGGTGAATGAACGATGGTGAAGTAGGAAGGGGTGAATAAGGGAAGGTAGAAAGCAACAAGGGAGGTGAAGATGAATGGTGATCTTGTAAGGATGAGATTCACGACAGGAAAAGGTCAGTTGCTTTGATCTCTGACCTTTCACAACTGAAGTCAAGGTAAATATTATAGCGATGATTGCAATGGTGGTGATTATACTGATGACGACGATGGTGGTAATGAATCGCCGGCTTTTATGAATAGTTGACTCACTCATTAGAACAATTTTTGAAGACCGCAGTGATAATTAATGGGCTTCTCAGGAGTGTTCTTTCCCATTAGTGATGTGAGATTCCGTCAATTTATTACCACAGTTACGAAAACAATTCTGAAAACACCAACAACTTCCAGCTAAGGCTTGTTATAAGTAGTCAAGATGGATGGATGAAGGTTTGAGAATACACACACACACACACACACACACACACACACACACACACACACACACACACACACACACACACACACACACACACACACACACACACACACACACACACACACACACACACACACAGGAAAGAAGAAAAACAGACAACACTAATCTCTGCTACAGAAAAGAGACAGAGAGAGAGAGAGAGAGAGAGAGAGAGAAAACTAGCGAAGTAGCATAATTCTCATCACAAGACGACTCTCTGTGTAGCGTAAAGATGAGAAATTTTCCATAATGTGTATTTGATGGCCTCGCCGGGACGCTGATACACACGAGGCGCGGGGAGGAGTGATGCACCGCGATAATGCATCAAAATGTGAACCAATCTGCGATGTGTTACGATGCTTTACCTACCTCTCTGTCACTGTTATGGCGCTAACTTTGGGCCTCCAGTTACTGCAGATCATGAGTTTAGGAGAAAGTAGTGAGGGAGTTGTGGAAATGTAAGAACCACGATAATAAGTCAGATTGTGAAAGAATTTGCGACATGCTATACAATACTAGCCTTTCTCTGTTACTGTTATGACGCTAACTTTAGGTCTCAAGTTACTGTAGATCATGAGTTTAGGAGAAAGTAGTGAGGGAGTTGTAGAAATGTAAGAACCACGATAATACGTCAAAATGTGAAAGAATCTGCGATATGCTACGATACTTTACGTTTTTCTCTGAACTTTAGGTCTCAAGTTACTGTAGATCTTGAGTTTGCGAAAAAGTGGTGAGGAAGTAGCGGAAATGTAGAAACCACGATAATACGTCAAAATTTGAAAGATTCTGCGATATGCTGTACAATACTTGCCTTTTTCCGTTACTGTTATGACGCTAACTTTAGGTCTCAAGTTACTGTAGATCATGAGTTTAGATGAGGTATACCATAGTAGGGAAGATAGAGAAATCACAAAAATACGTCAAAATGTGAACCAATCTACGATGTTACGATATTTTATGTACCTTTCTGTTACTGTTCTAACGCTATCTCTTCGTTTCAAAATATTGTATGCATCTTCATAATTTTTGGAAGGAAAGATGAAACAGAGATATCGTTCACTGTTTACTGCGATATAGCTATTACGTTACTTAACCTTCGTTTCTGTCACTGCTACAATGCTCTGTTTAGGTTCATGTTATTGTTGTTCATAGATGTGGGAGAAGAGACGAAGGGAAACAAATATATCGTTCACTATTATTTTGTTTACTATTCGACCAGAAATTAAAGTTTTCTGTGTATAAACTGTCTCAAATTTAAACGGATAAATGATAAAGCAAATCCATAAGTCAATCAAAAGACTCACAAGTACCAATGTATTACTTTCACTTTAAAACATTAGAGAAATTTTTGCATATGAATAAACCATATGTAAAAAATAAAAGACAAATAACAAAGTAAACTAGCATATTGGTTAAAGCATCCAAGAGTAACACTAATGAATTAAAGTTTATGTATAAGATGCCCTAAATATAAATAGACAAATAGATAATAAAAAACTACATTAATCAAAGCATCTAAAGTAACAGGAGGGACGAGAACACACTAGTAGCCGAAACCACCACCACCATAAACACCACCACCACCACCACCACCACCACCACTACGACCACCACCAGTACCTAGAAAGGGGATGGCACCCGCTCCTCTAAGCTAACAACTTACCCTGGACGGCCATGGTCAAATTCCTTAACATCAAAACCAGGCTCCAATCTACTAAGCTAAGCCCCTTCCCGGCCCCTCTCCTGGCCACAATGCATCCCGTTCCAGCCTCCCTTTCCCTCCGTCAGAAGGCAGCAAGTATGTTAATCACAGCAGCGTGCCTCCCCTCCCTCCTGAAAGCTGGCGAGGCGGCAAAGTTGAGTGGTGTGCTGCGACGTAACGAGAGGCTGAGGTGGAGGTCTGCTTTAGGTCACAACTCTCTGCGAACACTTGCCGTGCTTGGAGTGACCGTGAGGCATTGCTGGGCTGGTGGTGGTGGTGGTGGTGGTGGATGGCAGCAGTGAGGATTTGTGTTGTGTGAATTTGAGGTTCAAAAGTAATGATGCGAGGTGAAGGTGGGTTATTTGATGAATGGGTGGATAGATAGATAGATAGATAGACAGGTAGGTAGGTAGGTAGGTACATAGGTAGGTAGGTAGAGAGAGAGAGAGAGAGAGAGAGAGAGAGAGAGAAAGTTTACACACACACACACACACACACACACACACACACACACACACACACACACACACACAAACACACATGCAAGAAGAGAGGAGACTAGCAGTTGACAAATTAAAGCTGCATTTTGATACTAAGGAAAAGATAAGCAAGAAAATACAAAATACCTTAGTAAAAATAACAATAATAATTCACGCATATGTATTTGTTCCTTTGTATGGCATTGTTATTCATGGTTTTTATCTCGCTTTGTTTTATTTCCTATTCATGTATTCCTTTTCCTTTTCTGCGTTTAATTTTGAGTTATTTCGTATGCTTCAAATAAAACTTCTATTTTTTTTCATACTGGTCACAATATCTTTCCCTGCTGGCATTTTTTTATCTCTTAAATTATTCATAGCTTGTGTTAATTGCCCGAGTGTTCACAATATCTCCCATTTATTTTCAGCGTTACACTTTTCCTAGTAATGATACCTGCCTGGGGGGAGAGAGAGAGAGAGAGAGAGAGAGAGAGAGAGAGAGAGAGAGAGCTGAATGCATGAATGAATAATAAAAGTTTGTCTGGCTCTGCGGATCAATACGATGTAGGTGAAAGACAAATGTCACACACACACACACACACACACACACACACACACACACACACACACACACACACACATGAGCAGACAGACAGCCTCCTGCATTTCGAAACCACTCATCTGACCAACAAAAAATGAAAGCAAACAGGAGCAGAGACAAAACCAGAAGCCGTGGCAGCATGAACAAAAGGGCAACCAGCGGCAGTAGTCACGAAGCCCGGGGCATGAAGAAGAGGAAGAGGAGGAGGAGGAGGAGGAGGAGGAGGAGGAGGAGGAGGAGGAGGAGGAGGAGGAGGAGGAGGAGGAGGAGGAGGAGGAGGAGGAGGAGGAGGAGGAGGAGGAGGAGGAGGAGGAGGAGATGAAATGCAAAGGAAGACCAAACAGTATCAGATTTTTCGGTCTTTGCTTGGTTCTTTCCTAATTTTTCTAAACGAACTACTAAGAGAGAGATGATAGTATAGAATAGGAAGAGAAAGAAGAGGAGGGGAAAGTCAGTCTAGTGTTTTTTTTTTTTTGTCTCTTCTCTGTCCACCAAAACTTGCCATTTTTCATCGTCATTCGAAATCAGAGGAAAGGAAAGTGGAACGGACAGTCATGAATAGAAAGTCAGTCACTGCAGTTCTCTTTGTCATTCTCTGCGTTGGTTCAGCTCGCCCAAACAATTGCATATACTTTCTATTATTCATTAATGACCTTCTTAACCAAACTTCTTGCCCTATCCACTCCTACGCTGATGATACCACCCTACATCTTTCCACGTTCTTTCAGAGACGTCCAACCCTTCAGGAAATCAACAGATCACGCGGGGACGCCACGGAACGCCTGACTTCCGATCTTTCTAAGATTTCCGATTGGAGCAGAGAAAATCTAGTAGTTTTCAATGCCTCAAAAACTCACTTCCTCCATCTATCAACTCGACACAACCTTCCAGACAACTATCCCTCTTCTTCAATGACACTCAACTGTCTCCTCTTCCACAATGAATATCCTCGGTCTGTCCTTTGCTCATAATCTTAACTGGAAACTTCACATCTCATCTCTTGCTAAAACAGCTTCTATGAAGTTAGGTGTTCTGAGGCGTCTCCGACAGTTTTTCTCGCCCCTCCAACTGCTTACTCTGTATAAGGGCCTTATCCGTCCCTGTATGGAGTACTCTTCGCATGTTTGGGGGTTCCAGTCACACAGCTTTGCTTGATAGGGTGGAATCGAAAGCTCTTCGTCTCATCAACTCCCTCCTCTGACTAACTGTCTTCAGTCTCTTTCTCACCGCCGAAATGTTGCATCCCTTTCTATATTTTATCGCTATTTTCATGGTAACTGTTCTACTGATCTTGCTAACTGCATGCCTCCCTTCCTCCTGCGGCCACGCTGCACAAGGCTTTCTTCTTCCTCTCATCCCTATTCTGTCCAACTCTCTAATGCAAGAGTTAACCAGTACGTTCAATCATTCATCCCTTTCACTGGTAAACTCTGGAACTCCCTCCCTGCATCTGTATTTCCGAATTCCTACAATTTGTCTTCTTTTAAGAGGGAGGTATCGAGGCATTTGCTCCCCTAATTCTGGCTGACGGTTTTGGCACTTTTTGAAGTCTTTTGAGACCCAGCGCTCAAGTGGGCCTTTTTCTAACTTTCTTTTTTTTTGCCCTTGGCTGGCCCTCTTCCCTACGTAAAAAAGAAAAAAAAAAATTAATCATCATTTAGAACAGAAAAATAAGAAATCGTAACTTTGAAAAAATAACTTGTAAAACATCAAGTAGATTATTCAAACAGTACATTTATTTTCAGTAATCATTGAGATTCAAAGACAAGAAAAGTGAGACAAACAATGGATCTTTTAGTTTAATCGTTTTTGTTGTCCTTGGCCGGTTTTCCCCTCTTAGAAAAAAGTTGCAAAACATCTAAAAAAACGTCACTCTACCCACACATTACTACCATTTTGATCATCTTTCAGAATCAGAAATGAGAAAGGCACAAAGAACAATAACTTTAAAACTCGTTGAAAAAAAAAAAAAGTTAATCATAAGTAGTAATAGACAGGAGTTTTCCCACGCATTACATCTTGTCACCTGCTGCAGCCACTTCATTGATTGGTCCCTCCCGCTCCCTACCCTCCTTACAAGGTTTGGTAGTATATCTGGAGGTGCATTGAGAGGAGAACACTCACCTCCCTTTATCGAGGCGTAGGAAAGGCAACACGAGGCAGTGCATAGCTCGATACCTGAATGTTTATCCTTGAAACCTGCGTGGGAGAGAACCGCTAAACGACGCTCCGAGCCACGGCTGAGTCTCGTATATGTGGCACGCTGTTCTTGTCTCTTTTGCTTAATATTCCTCCTTTTTTTTCTGCACTCTTTGAATTCAGTTGATATGTGCCATGTGGTAATTTAAATACTCATCACTGCAATACGTAAGTTAGGAACGTTCTTTGAATTTTCCTTACCTGTTAGCGCAAAGGGTCCCTTATATATATACAATAACTGGACACGTTCTTAACCCCTTCAAAACGGAAACGCATTTTTATCATGAGTTGTTGGTGTGATTATATTAAGTTTTTGGTGTAATTTCATTGACATTAGGAAGAGTCTATGGAGGTCAGAAGATTAATGGCTAAAGTCCTCACTATTTAAATCTCCACATGAGTTTCTGAAGCTGTACGAAATCACCAAATAGTCACCAGAATGAATATGAAAACACGTCATGGTACTAAAGGGGTTAATATTTCTTACCTGGCACAAAGAACTCTATCATCATTTCATTTACAGTACCTGGAAATCTGGAAAGATAATGCCTGCCTTTGTCGAACGTTCTAATCACCTTCACATGACAAAAGAAGTAAACACGCGGCTACAAGAGATCCGGTGTCTAGCTCATTTGCCTCCCATCCTGCCTGTGTTGACCCGCCACGTGCTGTCTGCCACAGAGGACAGGCACGTGGATGTCAGTGAGGTGAGGTGGTCATCGTGTGGTTATTGTGGTGTTGTAGTGTGTGTGTGTGTGTGTGTGTGTGTGTGTGTGTGTGTGTGTGTGTGTGTGTGTGTGTGTGTGTGTGTGTGTGTGTGTGTGTGTGTTTCCGGGGGCAGCACGAAACAATGTAAAGCGTGACTTGCTGCTCCCTATTTACACCCTTTTCTCCCCCTCTCACCTATACACATACCAACAAAATATTAACCCTTTCAGTGGTATTTGGCGTATATTTCTTTTATTAATCCCAATCCACTCTCAGACATTCCCTCTACTTTTTCACCATCTTCAAACATCAAACTGGCTGGAAATTACATAATCTACTCTTTTAATGCCCTTTTTACCTTCATGTAGATGGTTATAAGGATTTCCCTACACTATGCACTGTTTTTAGTATTGTGCGGTGAGAGAGTTAAACCTGAAGGATAAAATCTGGAACTCTGACGTAAGGACGGAGAGCATTGCCACAAGGAACCTGTTACATCATGTCTGTGTGTCTCGAAGCCGCCGTGGTATCTGAATGCCCTCCTTTACGACCCTGCAGCGAGTTATTTACTTACTATCTCAACCAAAGGGTCACTGTATCTCCCAGTGTCCAGCAGTCCACTCATACCACGTAACCTTATTTCCTGACCTGCTCTGGAATGGTGGACGTTTAGCTGAGTGGATGGAATTGTTATGGCGCTCTGCTGAGGCCCTGAGTAGTGTGTTAAAGAATTTATGGTATATGTAACGCGCAACTGTATTCACAAATGTTGCAGTGACTCATCTCAGATTATTACAACAGTCTCTTGTGAAATTAATAATTATTTTTTTTTTAGGTTCTTTTCTTTATGATTCTAGCGATAAATTGACAAGAATTCTCAAATGTTACAGTGTCTCACCTCGTATAATTCTAACAGTCGCTTTTGAAATTCATATTTTTTTCCTTTCAAGAGTATTTTCATTATTCTAGCTATTAGTTATCAAAGGTCATATTATCAAGTCATTCAGTATCTTACCTTATGTACATTTATAAGCCTTTTATGGAATATATCAAAGTTTCTAAGGACATAAACGTTGTTATAGTGGTCCAACAAGGATAGTGTTCTCAAACTATTTAGCGCTTTATCTAAATTACATTGTGTCATCTTGTGAAGTTTACAATTGTAGTGATATTTTGATCAAGATTTTGCATTTCTACTACCACAAAGCATATGAGAAAACAATTAATAATGTCTTTAGCTTAGAAAACTAAAATGAAGTGCATCAGAACACAGACTCTCAGAGGACGCCTGTATTGTAAGCCTGCCTATTGTGCCTAAGAGGAACCGTGGCGTGACGTAAGACTTGAATGTTTAGAGCAATGGATTTCTTAGATTTAGCTGAACAGAATGTAAAAAGGCGTGTCACTTAATTGCTTCGACAAAAAGAAGTGAATGTAAGAAACGGGCGATTGAAGAAACAGAGAACTGCACAACCAATTAGTCAACCTGCGTGTTTCAAGATTGCAAATGAAAACTGTGTGTAAAAATTTTATAGTGATTTCATTTGCGAAATGCGATTACCTAAATGTATTTCCTGGCGTTGGTGTGTGAGTGTGTGTGTGTGTGTGTGTGTGTGTGTGTGTGAGAGAGAGAGAGAGAGAGAGAGAGAGAGAGAGAGAGAGAGAATCGGAGGCATAATTTTCATAATTTTCACATCTACACTCCCTCCAACCAAAGTTAAAGAAAACAAAGCTGGAAAAACTGTCATTCCAAGTCATACATTCTGAAACGCACCTCTTTCCTGTTATGTCAATTTCCAAACACCGAGAGGACGATTAATCACTTTTTATTGCTACTTTATCCCACTAGTAATACGGAGCACTTATCAAACTACCACTGGAATCATGAAGACACCCTTGACTCACCCTATGGCTTCCACTAGAGCCTGTTGAAAAGTATACGAGATAAGAGCCAGACACGTTTAGGAATATGGACCCTAGAGTCGGTTCCGATGCGTAAAATCGAGGTCAGACTTCCAGAGGCGCAGTGGGAGGGAGTAACCGTGCCTTATCTACCCGTCAGCGGCGCACGTCCTTTGGAATCCGCTGAAGGGCGCCTTGGTAAGAGAGGATCACGTAAAGAAATTATGTTACGGATGAATAGGAGGTTTGAGTGTGTGTGTGTGTGTGTGTGTGTGTGTGTGTGTGTGTGTGTGTGTGTGTGTGTGTGTGTGTGTGTGTGTGTGTGTGTGTGTGTGTGTGTGTGTGTGTGTGTGTGTGTGTGTGCGCGCGTTTCGGTTTCTTTAGAGTAAAGAGAAAAGCACAGATGAAAAATGAGAAACGCCAAAACAAAAATGAGAGTAAGAAAATGTACGAGAAAGAGAAGGAATAAGATAGATAAGTATGAGAATATAAAGATAATGAAAAATGAAAGAATTAAATAAAAAAAAACAGGAACCATTGCAAAAGAAAGAAAGAAAAGACTAAATATGAAAGTGTTCTGTAAATAAAAACCAAAAAATAAGAAGACCCAAAGAGAGAGAGAGAGAGAGAGAGAGAGAGAGAGAGAGAGAGAGATTAAAGAGGGATCGACCTGGTCTGCGGGAAGTTACATAACCACTAATGATTTAGGGGCTGACTCATGGCTTACACACACACACACACACACACACACACACACACACACACACACACACACACACACACACACTCACACAGACCTTCACCACTAGGAGTATCAACCTCACATCTGTATCACATCACCACCACCATCACCACCACTGTTACACCTCTCACCGTCACCACATACATCACTGCCAGCTCCACCACCACCACCACCACCACCACCACCACCACCACCAGTACATTTTCTTCACTCACGTATTACGACCACGGTTGCAATACCTCTTTATACACACACACACACACACACACACACACACACACACACATCATCATCATCATCATTGTGTTGCTGTCTATTATTGCCAGCTAAAAGTAATGTCTGTATTATAATATTCAACTATGAACAAATAAGATTAATTATGTTTCTCTTGTTCCACTAAAGAAAGAAAAGTGAAATTCTCAGTATTATCATTATCGTTATTATTATCATTGTTGTTTTTGTTGTTATTATTATTATTATTATTATTATTATTTTTTTTTTACTATATTCTGTGACTTTTTTTTACTTTTTATGGATTATTATTTTTTTCTTTATTATTTATTTTCATCATAACCTCCATTTTTCCCTGTTTCCTTATCATTTCCCTATCATTTCGCTTTTATTTCCCATCTTCCACTGTCTTTATCTTTCCTCTTGTAAACTTCACTATTTTATTTTATCCTCGCATTTTTCCATCTTTATTGCACTTTTTTTTTTCTTCTTCTTCACCTTCACCTTTGTTGTTTCCTTGTCACGCTCCGCCATTTTCTTCCCTCCTTTAATCCTTGTCTCTATGTTTCTCTCCCTCGTTCGTCTTTCTCGTCTCCCTTCTCTCTCTCTCTCTCTCTCTCTCTCTCTCTCTCTCTCTCTCTCTCTCTCTCTCTCTCTCTCTCTCTCTCTCTCTCTCTCTCTCTCTCTCTCTTCCTCTTTCTTCTCCGTGTTTCTTCTCGTTTTCTTCATTATTTTACTTCCTTCTATTTATTTTTATTTGGTATCATCATTCTTTTGTATCTCCAATTATTCTTTCTCTCTGTTTTTTTTTTCTTCTTCATTTTCTTTTCTCTTTCTTTTTCTCTTTTCTTCATCGTCTCTTCTTTTTCTTCATTTTCTGTTTTTTCTTTCCTCTTGTGTTCGCCGTCTCTCTCTTTTATATCTTCTTCTTCTTCTTCTTCTTCTTCTTCTTCTTCTTTTCGTGTTTTTCATAGTTCCTCCTCCTCCTCCTCTTCCTCCTTCATCACTCACCCCTCATATTTCATTTCTCCTCTTCAGCAATTCTTTCCACATTTTTTTCTTTATCTTCCTCTTCCTTCGTCTTCTCTCCCTACCTCTTTATCTTCCATTTTCTTTGTCCACCTCCTTCCTTCTTGCTTTTTCTTTTCCTCAAAGTTTCCCCCTCCATCTTTCCCTCCATTATCCTCCATATGATTTTGTCCGTTTCTCTCTCCGTGTGTGTCCCTCCAAACCGATGGATTTCCTCTTCTTATCTCTTGAAATTTTCCACCTGAAGTAAATACGTCTTTCTTTTGTATTTTTAGTTGAATATGAGTTTGCGTCTCTTGAAATGCCTTCAGATATAGAAAAAACACAAAGAAAAAATGTTGTCCTTTATTTCAAACTACCTCGCGTGTTTATACATGTAATAGTTAACCTGTGCCTTCACTCCTACAGACCTTGTTTGTTGGTATGCTGTAACTAGAATTGCCTACCTGTTTTATTTCTTTCATGTCTCCTTCCTACGACGTGCAGTGCTCCAAAATAAGGCTGATACGACAAAACCTGAAGCTAAATTGGCGTTCGTTATATACCCAGACTTCTAAGAGCGAAAAATTAAATCCTTTTTTTTCATTTTCTTTCTTATTTTACCTTTTTGTCTGGTTTTCTTGATACGTAAAAATGACGCAAATTAGCAAAACAAATCATATACCTTTGAATTTCATGATATTAAATTCTGTGAGTCAAATTGCTGCTTCTCTTTTGTCGTCGTGAGAGTCTTTGCTTTCGTTATCTCTTCCTTGTATGAACTGCAGCGCTTCCCTTAATTGCCTTCCTGCTTAAGATGATTTGAGAAGAGATTTTTGCAGCCACTAGTACCATTATGCTGCTTTTATCTCTCCCTCCTTGTTGTCTAGTAGGTTTATTTTTCTGAATCTCAAATATTTTCACCCCGTATTTTTTTTTTCTGAATCTCAAATATTTCCACGTACTTTTTCTGAATCTCAAATATTTTCCACGTACCTTTTCGTGAATCTCAAATATTTTCCACGTACCTTTTCGTGAATCTCAAATATTTTCCACGTACCTTTTCGTGAATCTCAAATATTATCCACGCACTTCTTTAACTTTTTCATTTACTTTAGGGTTGTTTACAGATTCTACGTTATTTTTTTTCGTAGGTTTTTCGTGAACTTTCATCAGGTTTTCATTCTTTTCATTGACTTTTTCATTTTTTCTCATTCATTTTTCAACTCTCAGATTTATCAGCAGTATCATTTCTCCTGGACTTTTCTTTGAGTTGTTGTTGTTGTTTGTTGTTTTTTAGCGGACCATCTACGTTTTTTTTTTTTTTTTTTTAGCGGATCTTCTACGAACATTCCACATAATTTTTAACCACCTGTTACAAAAAGTTATGATTGTTATGACTTTTCTATCCTTTACTTCTCCTAATTGTGTTTCCCTTCCAAAGATTTTTACATAATTAGAAGCTATTTATTATTCTTCCGTGTTTTATTTATTTTTTTCTCTAAATTTTTTATTCGTTTTACTGTCTCGGATTTCGAATTAATTTGTTCATTTTCTCATCATTTATTCTTCTCAGTGACGCAGCAAAATAAATTCATATTCTATTTATCTTTTATTTTGTTTTAATTTTTCTCTTCTTAAATTTTTAGTTATCTTTCATTTTGTTGTTGTTATTCCTTTTTTCCTTTTTCCTCACAGGGTCAAAAATATAGATGATGTTTTCTTTTCTCCTCCTATTTTACTTTACTTTCTTTTTAGTTTTTGGTTCGTTATCTGTTTTTTTAGAGTGCAAACTTGGCACTTTTTCCTTCTTTATTGAGATAATTTCCATGCTTGCGTCGATGTTCTTGTTGCTGTTTTTGTTGTTGCTGTTGCTGCCGTTGTTGGTGTTACTGTTTTTGTTGTTGTTGTTGCTGTTATTATTGTTGTTTTTTTCCTGTTGTTCTTGTTATTCTTGTTCCTGCTATTGTTAGTTTAGTGTTGCTGCTGTTGTTGTTGTTGCCGTTGTTGCTGTTGTTGCTGTTATTGTTGCTGTTGTTGTTGTTGTTGTTGTTGTCGTTGTTGTTCCTGCTGCTGTTGTTGGTGACTGCCATTAATCTCTCCCATTTCATTATTTTGTTTTATTTCATTCATCTCCACATGTTCACAAATCAACATGGCGTCGTGTCTCATCACTTGCCTTTATATACTTCCCTTGAGTTTTGTCCCTCGGCGCCACAAATCGAGTTGTTTTGTGCAGCGATTGGGATTGGAAGTAATCAGTCGTCACTTTGGGACTTTTTCCTTCGCCACTCCCCAGGAAACTTTACTAATTTCTGATACTTGGCCGCGGTAGATCACCACACACCCACGGAAGGAAGTTATATCAAGGAATTTTCTCCCCTTCCTAGTCTTTGGTATCTCGATTATTTATTTTTACTTGTGCTTTATTTTTTGTAATGGATTTTAAGTGTTTGTAGTTTTTTTTTTTCTTTCAGTATTATCTGTTACTGTTTTTTGACATCTAATTAGTCTTTGTTCATTAATGATTGATCGTTTTGCTTCATGTATAATTTGCATGTAGTCTCTCTCTCTCTCTCTCTCTCTCTCTCTCTCTCTCTCTCTCTCTCTCTCTCTCTCTCTCTCTCTCTCTCTCTCTCTCTCTCTCTCTCTCTCTCTCTCTCTCTGACAATGTTCACCTTTATCTCTGCCTACCTGATCGTGTTTTATTTGTCTTTCTATTTTCGTTCCCTTTGATTTGCGGGTATTTCTTATTATTATTTTCTTCTGCTTTCATGTTTGTCTCTTTGGGCTTCAGTCCCGTCGCAATTGTCTTGACCCGAATTATAAAACACACATACACACACACACACACACACAGAGAGAGAGAGAGAGAGAGAGAGAGAGAGAGAGAGAGAGAGAGAGAGCACTAGATATTTATAGCCAAACACGAGTCCTTTAACCCAAACCATTACAGTTGAGAGCCTAGTGAAAGCGTGTGTATGTGTGTGTGTGTGTGTGTGTGTGTGTGTGTGTGTGTGTGTGTGTGTGTGTGTGTGTGTGTGTGTTAGTGCCCGGTCCCTGGGTGTCGTCGCACGGTAATGGCTTAGTTAGAGGTACGATTATCGGTCTTTCACTTGTAATTGGCATCACTGTTGACCGCTGCAACACACTGTCAACACACAGTCACGCTCAATCCAGCAACACTCGGCATTTGTTTTTCGTTTTATCTTTTTATCGTGTTTTTGCTTGAATACTCCACGATTTTTGTGTAGAAAGCGCTCTGTTATTGCAGGAATGTTTATACTATACACATTTTTTTAATCAGTTTATTCTTGGGTTTGAACATGTCTGAGCTTCCTCACGCTGTCCTGTCATCTTTTTCTTTATACCATGTGGGCTTCTCACGGGAATTTATGGGTTAAAGGAGATACTTTTTGTGGTACCTCCTATCTCAAAGCCCACCCGCTAGAAAACCATTGCCCCGAGTGAGGAAGCCCAACCCACACCCGGACCGTGGACAAGATTTGAACCCGTGCGCTTGGAGACCCCTCGGACCCCAAAGGACACGTGGCTCCACTGTACCACGTTTGTTAGCAATCTTGCAAAACCTGATGCTTAGGAAATAAGATTTGAAATTAATTGACTCTATAGAACTCAACAGGAATTACTAAACTCTAAATTGAAATACGGGAAGTCTTCATTACTCTGTTCTTAAATCGAGTTTTATTCCCAATACGTATTTCGAATCAGTCCGGCTGGTTCCCTCCAATCACACCCTCCAGTACTGACGGGCGAGATAGACACAGAGGGTAACACACAACTTTAGACCATATCACATAACATTTTCCACACACATTCCTAATCGGTCTGTTAAAATCCTTGAAAACTGATCACAGCTCCCAGCACACGTGGACCAGAGAGACCTGGAGAGGGACACACAGGACACCAGCCGCTTATCCCGCTCAGATCCCAGGCCTGCCTAGTCGAGAGTCTGCCAAATATTCTAGTAGTAAAAATCTGACTCTTCCCGACCTTCCCTTTGGTTTCTCCCCCTTCCACTCACCCAGCCCCCCCACTGCCGTCCACCCATCCCCTGCCATCCACTACATCCCCAGGCATGGAAAAATATATATATCGAGAGAAAGGGAGAGGTTTTGGAATTGAATGGATGGCTTTTTCCTTCGTAGAATAATTGAAGTACAAAAAGAGAGCAGGCGCGGGCGGGGCGAGGAGGAGGCGCTGGGCTCATGAAAAGTTGGGGCGTGCAGGGGCTTGTGTGTTGCCCGCAAGCTGACGTGTGTGTGTGTGTGTGTGTGTGTGTGTGTGTGTGTGTGTGTGTGTGTGTGTGTGTGTGTGTGTGTGTGTGTGTGTGTGTGTGCTCAAAAAAAGTACTAGAAGCAGCAGCAAGAGTAATATTATCCCCTGTAGTAGTTCTTGTTGATATTAAATCTGAGTTACTATTACTATCATTACCTGCATCATTATCATTCATTATCATTCTTACTATTTCCTTTTAATAGACTGGAGCCACACTGTACTTCACAAAGCACTAATAACAGTCACTTCTATCTCCCACTCCTTTCATTGCCTCGAGGTGCTGGCTGGCTAAAGAAATAAGAGGAACAAAAACTAAACACTTCAATCGCAACTGCCCCTTTCAATCCCCATCATTCCATATCGTGACTGACCCATTTCTTCTTATCCTTGTACTCTCCCTCGCCCACCACAGCCTCGCCCTCCTTTGTCCCATCCTTCCTTCTTTTTGTCATATTCTTCCTTCCTAATCAAATATCTTTCCTTAAGCCTTACAGTAACAGAATAAACATGGAGATGAAGTCCTAAAGTTTGAATTACAGAAGGTTTCTTGCAAGATATACAGAGACAATTTTATATATAAACTTGCTCGTATGGTTTAGTGTGTGTGTGTGTGTGTGTGTGTGTGTGTGTGTGTGTGTGTGTGTGTGTGTGTGTTCGTAGCAAGGAATGAGGATGGGATTTGTATATACATAAAATAGAAAGCATTGTGTATTTATGTATGTATGTATGTATGTTTGTATGTATTTTTACTTTTAGTTTTTGATGTTTGCGTCGAGTTCAAAGAGCGAGAGAGAGAGAGAGAGAGAGAGAGAGAGAGAGAGAGAGAGACTAATCTGGGCTTCTCTTTTCCTTCACTTTCCTTTCACCATCCTTCTGTCCTCTCATTTTTTTTTTCTATTTTTACCATTTCTCCCATCTCCTAGCCCTCTATTCTGCCTTTTTCCCTCCCTCCTTCTCCTCCTCCTCATCTTTCCTCCTCCTCCTCCTCCTCCTCCTCCTCCTCTTCCTCCTCCTCCTCCTCCTCCAGATTGCTCTCCATATCCACACTTATTCATGGATCAAAATATTACTAAGTCGCTATTCATCAGTTACATTTATCTTTGTTTTTTTGTAATTTGCGTTATGATTACGTAAGACTCTCTCTCTCTCTCTCTCTCTCTCTCTCTCTCTCTCTCTCTCTCTCTCTCTCTCTCTCTCTCTCTCTCTCTCTCTCTCTCTCTCTCTCTCTCTCTCTCTCTCTCTCTCTCACTCACACACCCGCGTATTGACATAAGTGGCAGGAAATAACTTCATATTGCACGCTGCCTCATAATTGCCTCCTCTCTGAGTGAAGCTTTTGCGTGGCGCGGCCGTTTGAGGCAGGAGAGAGTGGGAGAGAGAGAGTGGGAGGCAGGAGAGAGTGGGAGAGAGAGAGTGGGAGGCAGAGAGCGAAGAGAAAATGAAGGACAAAAACCAGAAAGGAGGAGAAGGTTGAGTTGGTGTTGGTCATTTTAATTATCAAGTTTTCCTTTCATGTTCAAGTTTTCACGGACTGGCATCTCCGTGGGCCTTTTTCGTTTAATCGTTTGTGTTACCCTTAGCCAGTTTTCCTCTCCTATGCAAAGAAAAATAAGGCCAGTTTGCATATTAAGTTTTTTTTCTTTTAGTATTTCACCTCCTTCTCAAGTTTAAGTCACTAGCGAGCGTTCAGATTATTATGATTCTGAGTCACTACTAATGCCAAAGAGAAATGACTGTGTTGATGTTTAGTACCTGTGGTTTTATTTATTGTTTGACTGATTGTCTTAACTCTCAAATAAAGCAGCACCGACCACCAATACACCTCGATAACTAGATTGTCTGACGATTTTTGCTATTCTTCTTGTCTTTCCTTTGTGTTTAGCCTACAGCAATCTTAAGCCGGGTGTTTTTTCACGTATACTCTTATGCCTTTGACTGGCCTTCCCGATAATAACTAAGAGTCACACAGTTATTAGCACAGTCTTCAGATTCACACCACTGTTTTCTTAAAAAATCAGTTTCCTTCCTCTCCCATAACGTTTCCAGTGAGAGATGAATACAGATATACATAAAGAAAATTAAAGAAAATAGTCTCGTTCAATTTAGGTACAAGAAAAATGCATACATACCACTTGGATAGAATTTCAAGTACCATAAGAAAGAGAAACTTACATAAACAAAATTCATTATCGCACCGGTATTAAATATCAGGAAAAAAGTTATACGTAAATACAGCGAATAGATATACACTCGTCCCAGCTTCAAGTGTCATAGGGAAAAAGAAGGTAAGATGATACTAAAACGTTGCTTAATAATTATCCAGGGTCACGATCCTTTCCCATACAAAACAACCACCAACACAGCAATACTCGTACATAGCTATAAACATACACATATATAGTAAATAGCTTAATACTCCCACCAGTTTAAGTATCACAGGGCGAAAAAAAAATGAGAGGAGGTAATACTAAAATTCACCTAAAGTTTAGAGTCGCCAGTAACGATTCGAAGGGAGGAGTGGGAAGCATTCACTCGCCCCCGTGCCACAGAGGAAGCAAATGACAAAAATGACGAGACTTTTTCATTCCACCGTTTCAAAAGCAAACACCAACACGAGTTTACTGGACGATGATGATAATAGTAAGAGATAATAGTGTTTGTGGTGCGATAAAAAAGTAAAATAACATGAAAATACGAGACTCAACGCTGCATTTTAAAAACCAAATTAACAGCTTCACGAATTTACAGGGTGATAAGAATGATAATAGTGAATAATAGTGCTTATAATGAAATGAAAAGTTATATGTCACCAAGACCTTTATTTACGAGAGAGAGAGAGAGAGAGAGAGAGAGAGAGAGAGAGAGAGAGAGAGAGAGAGAGAGAGAGAGAGAGAGAGAGAGAGAGAGAGAGAGAGAGAGACTTTTAAATATAGACTATGTAGAAAATCGTTAAAAAAAAAAGTGCTTTACCAACGAAACGAAAAACGGAATAGATATTTAATGAGTCACAGTGAATTTTAATACTTGGTGCTGAGGGAGTGAAGAGTTTGAGGTGAATGTAACGGCATGCGAAAGAAAAAGAGAGAGAGAGCGACAGTGAGAGAGAGGGAGAGAGAGAGAGAGAGAGGGAAAGGAAGGGAGAACGAACAACAAAGAAAAGGAAATGAGGTAGAGGAGGGTGGAATAGAAAAGCGGGAAGAGTAGAGAAGTGAGACGAAGAAGAAGAATAAATCATGAAAGAAAGAGAAGTGAAGAACTGAAGGATGAAGTAAAAATAAGAAAAATGTAGTGAATAAGAAAAAAAGTGACTTAGGATTAAGAGTAAGAGAGAATGAGAAAGTACGGATGTAAATAAAGGAGAGAAGAGGATTGACCTGAAGGAGTTAGTGAGGAAAGGATGGAAAGTGAGTGGGGAGCAGGATAAAAGGCAAGGGTTTGGTGAAGGAGTGAAGGAGGGATGGTGACGGAGGGAGTGAAGGAGTGAGAGATGGTGAGGAGGGAGGAGAGGCTGGCACACTACCAGACTTCGATCTTGGTACTGTTCGTGGTCCTCTCTCTCTCTCTCTCTCTCTCTCTCTCTCTCTCTCTCTCTCTCTCTCTCTCTCTCTCTCTCTCTCTCTCTCTCTCTCTCTCTCTCTCTCTCTCTCTCTCTCTCTCTCTCTCTCTCTCTCTCTCTCTCTCTCTCTCTCTCTCTCTCTCTCTCTCTCTCTCTCTCTCTCTCTCTCTCTCTCTCTCTCTCTCTCTCTCTCTACACCTCCCTACACCTCACACACACACACACACACACACACACACACACACACACACACACACACACACACACACACACACACACACACACACACCATATCCCATCATCCACATAGTTACCATTCATTGAAATGCCACCATACATTGTTAACACCCTCTTTGATATCCACACTCACATCCAAAAACATAAGAGAGAGGGGTGCAGTGAGCCAGTAAGCCTACACGTGGCAAGCCTAATAAATGCCATACATACATAACTATCCCCACCTGTCATTACTATTCAGAATTCTGTATCATATTGACCTAATTACTGATTATATTTTTTCTTCTAATCTCATATACTACTTAAATGTATGTAATGTTTCAAAGCTCCCTATTGACTTGGCCTTAACAATCTGATTAGTGAGTGTATTTCATTCATCTACTACTCCTGTTAAGAGGTGTTTTTGTAAGTGAGACATCTAGAAGCACTGTTTTAATACGGGTGAAAAGAAATAAAAACATGTCCTTTCACTGTCTTTGTATGTATTCTTCCTCTTACGCCTCCATCTCATCTCCCTTTAGTCGGCAGGCCCCTCACCACCTCACCCTTTGTGTTTCCCTCTTGTTACTGTACACGGCGTCTCCATATTACTCTGAGGCCTTTCACTGTTCTCCTCTCTGATGCATTTCCTGGAAACCTCGAGGTCACAGCGTCACTGTTTTCCAGGACACGGATTTTTGTGGGTAGCATGTTACATTGATAATTGTAACAAAGTGTCCATAGTAATAAAAGAAAGGCATGATCGATCAGATTGTAACCTATTTTTTCCTATCTTTGCGTGCCGGAAAGACCTATTCAGAAAGGGAAAAACGAGAGATAAAAGAACGTTAATATAATACTTCTCTTTAAAATCGATGACGTATTTGTATATAATTATGTCAGCCTTTATGATTTTCTGGGTGAGAAAGGTTACGTAATGTCGTCACATTTTCCATTTACATCAGTACTGTTAATGCGTCCCGGCGTGGCGTGGCGCGGCGAGGCGAAGCGGTCCTGGGAAATGCGAGAGGATCACATTACCGCAAATTGCCACTTGATGTATGCGAAAAGAGGCAGAGGCGAGGATGTGACTCTTAACGTGATTGGTTTACTCTGCGTGCGCGGCGGGCGATGAAAGCAGTACGAAATTGAAACGAACCGCGCCCAGGCTAGCTAATGAGCTTCAGAATGAAGCGAAGACAGGCAGGTGGATAAAAACAGCACGCTAATGCGATGAGTGAGCGAGCTGGCAGCGAGTTGTAGGCTTTAATGTTGAGGGAGAGTGGCGCACGAGTCACAACTAAGTTCATTTGACCGCCGTGCAGCACACAATAACATTTCTCCCTCCCTTTATTTTTCCGGACAAATGTGATTATTCTGATGACGAGCCGCGTGGGCCGTGCTGTCAATTAGGACCTCGCGGCTTAGCAATAATGTGCCGGGCGTAAGCTGAGTGCAAATGACGTTTACGTGTTGCTCTCATGACACAAGTAATTTAGATGGTCTTGGTGAGAGTGACCCAGCATGACCTGGCCTCGTGACTCCTACGTGTCCCTGTGCAGCCTTCACCTTGTTTGACACTCCTGCTGCTTGCTCCTTCTCTGTTAAAATGAAAATAATTATTTCACCTACAGATATAAAAGAGAATAAGAGAGTGATTTTGATACTTCTACGTCGATACATCCTTCAGCTTGTAATGCTGCCGCTGTTATTGTTTGCCCGTCCTATAAAAAAAAGTTTACATGCACCTATAAATAAAAGAAAGAATAGGACTTTGATTTTACACGTTCAGGGTTGTAGAACTATTTAGATTGATACAAAAACAAGGATCTAAAAAGTAGTAAATGACTGTGTAGAGAAAATCGTAAAATCGTGAAATAATTCTACACCATTTTGCCTCAAACACTCAAACGTCTCCTCATACACTTCCTGACTCTCCTTCCTCACTTTATCTGAAACATTTACCTTCCTTTGAACTCCAAACCTCCGATCCTCACCCACTCCCTCCTGCGCACCCATACCCTCCACTCTCCCTTGGCCTCACCTGTCCGACCGGGAAGACAACCACGCAGGTGACAACTCACTCCCACTTCCTGGAAACCTCAACACGTACCGCTAACTCAGTGAGGCGCTTGTCCGGGAATCTTAGAATCTGATGATCTCACTTCCAGGTAAAGGCGAGTGAAGTTGATTGTCAGTTGTTTGTTGAAGATCAGGTATTGGTGGGTGTGTGAAGCGTTGTTTGTCATAATGTTATAAATGTCACACAACCTTACTTCATCCACTTTCAAAAGCCTGTTGTGAAAGCTGGTAAGTGTTAATGGTGTCTTTATGATACCAGTGATACTTTAGCAAAGATTCTACACCATTAGAGGGAAAGACACAGCTAACCCAACTAACCATCTCTGTGGCCATCGGAGAGAGATCGTAGCGTGGATACAGGGCAATGTGCTACACTCCGCCACTGACCCAGAGTTTGTTGCCACACCTGCCGCCCGCACCCCGCTGGCCGTCGCTTTAAAGCTGAACTTGAGGGTGAGACGCAAGGGTGAGGGAGGAGTGGCCAGTGAGTCTGTGTTTGGGTGAATTTCTGACTGGTGTTGTTTTTTCAATGTGTTGACTTTACGGGCGGTGGAGACGTGATGGGACGCGTGTTGTTCTTGTAGGTTTTGTGTGAGGGCGAAACTCTGCTTCGGCCACTCCACTCCCTCAGATGCACGAGTGTTATGATTTCCCGGCGCTGTATCGTATAAAGCGAGTGTCCCTTTTTTCCATGCTACAAATAGTTTTTCTTCCACCGCTGTACTGTCAGCGGAGAGGACGCGTCGCTACAGCTGCTCAGATATCCAGCGGGAAAAGAATAGTGGGTGATGGACATTTATAGGAGAGTAGAAACTCGCAGCCCCTAACTTCCTCTGACACAACCGATATTTTTTTCTGGAAAACTTCAACTTGGCTGACAAGTAACTTAATTCTCTGTGAACTTCCATGAAAAATTATTCTTCTCTGGGAGAAAGAATGTACTGGCGATAGAACGATAACTGAGGAGGAGGAGAAGGAAAAGGAGGAGGACAGAGTACGAAGACAACGAGAAACTGGAAGAGAAAGAGATAGACAAGACGGCACATCAATACGAACTGGAAGGAGAAGACTGGAAATGATTCAGAAGGGATGAACGAAGGTCCGGTAAGAAGGAAGGTTCGGGAGGGAGGAAAGAACTGAAAATACATCCTGGTCTAGATGGTGAGTGACACTGACAGGGCGAGGGCGAGAGAGAAGGCGAAGTGCTAACTTGTCGAGCTGTCCTTTCGAGGCGACGGCAAGAAGGACAAACGCTCTCCAGAGAAAGTAGGACGTGTTTATTTCAAGGGAGACGATGTTTTCACAGTTTTCTTCCTTTAGTCAGATGTGGCAGGAGAGTTGTTGTGTTTGTGAGTGCGGAGGGAAACAAGGCTTTAGTATTTGTCAAGGAGAAGCCATACTGAATATTCTATGTTGTAATGTAGGGAAGGGAGGAGTGGAAGGAAAGAAAAAGAGAGGGAGTGGCTGGGAAGAAAGATGCAAAGAAGAGCAAAAAGGGGAAAACAAAGAAAGAAAGATGACGTGAAAGGAAGGAAGGAATGAAGCTAGGAATGGCAAAAAAAATGTAGAGGGAAGGAAAGTAGTAAATATAGGAGAGACCAGAAATCGAGAATGTGTGAATGAAAAGGAAAGAAAGGAAGAAAAGAAAAACAGTAACAAATACTCACATCATAAGACCATAATGCCTATTCTGTTTTTTTTTTCTATAACATGGATATTTACGGCAAAAAAACACGAAATTAATATCTCCTCGTCTTGAGAATTTCAAATGAGTTACCTGACAAGAAAATATGAACTCTTTCTCTCTCTCTCTCTGCCAGAAAAACTCAGACGAAAAAACATATAGCGTTGTTTTCACTACGTACACATTCTGTCCCTCCTTTGATGTAGACATGCAAAAGAAAAAGAAAAGTTGGACGTCTTCTGGTAGACTTTTAAGATATTCGCACATCCTAATTACCTTTCTTCCCGAGGGACGAGGAGGGACACCTTATAATCATCACCTTTCCTGTTACCATTCACTTCTCCAGTCCACGTACAAAAAATAATTCAATCAAATCAATGAAATAAAAAATGATAAATAAAAAAACGTGGAAAAAAATACAATCTTACCCATTTTTCTTCTTTTCTTCCATTTTCCTCCTCCTTTGTTTCATTGCCTAAATATTCTTCCTTTGATGCAGACAAGAAAATCCTATAGAAAAAATAGAACAAATAAAGTAAAAAAAACACGAAAAAAGCCTCATAGACTATAAAATGCTCGTACATATTAATTACGTTCCATTTTCCAGCCTCGAGAACAGACAGCTAATATCATCTGTCCTATATTACCTGTCCATTGAAGTGATGAGTTACCTGCTCCCTGGTACTCTCCACTCACCTTGTTGTCGCCCAGAAGGAAATGAGAGTTTTTTTTTTGTGATAGAAGAGCAGCTGATTATTTCCCTCGTCTTGAATCTAATAAAGTTTTCCTCGGTCAACAGAGAGCAAGAGGGAGGGAGGTGGAGACGGAGGGTGGCAGAGACGGGGACGGGTGGGAAGAGGGAGGGGGGGCAGAAAGGCTTGTTTTTATTATTGTTTTTATGATGTTTTCTATAGATTGTCTACGTTTTCGTCTTTGTTTTCGTGTTGTTGTTGTTGTTGTTGTTGTTGGTGTTGTTGTTGTTGTTGTTGTTGTTGTTGTTGTTGTTGTTGTTGTTGTTGTTGTTGTTGTTGTTGTTGTTGTTGGTGTTGTTGTTGTTGTTGTTGTTGTTGTTGTTGTTGTTGTTGGTGTTGTTGAAAAGAAGGAAAAAACAGCAAGATCAAGAACAACATGTTGTTATTGTTGTTTTCCTTCTTTTCATCTTTAAAATCGTTTGCCTCCTCATCCTTATCATCCTTCTCCGCATTCTCTTCATCCTCCTCTTTCTCCTTCTCCTTCTCCTTCTCCTCTTCCTCCTGCTGCTCCTCTTCCTCCTCCTCCTCCAGTAGCAGCCAGTAGTCCTGATGTTTGTTCTTCCTTTGTATTTCTTTGTATTCCTCCTCCTGCAGATAAAACAAAGATAAACAACTAAATAGATACATCACCGTAAATCGAGTTGTGGATTCTGATAACTCCAACTTGCCTCATTTCTTTAAAAATTAACCAGAAGACTCGGGGTAAGTTGAAATTTCTCAATTATTGAGGAAGCAAACACGAATCAGACAACAGAAGCACAAAACACCTCACTCTCTGCCCGCCTGAGTGCTTCACCTTCACACCACACCTCTTCCTCCTCCTCCTCCTCCTCCTCCTCATTGAAATTTTTAAGTGGAGGAAAGTGAAGCACAAACGCTAAAATGTACATCCGTTTACCGCTGTGTGCCGTCATAACATTCAGAGTTGTTTGAGGGTGGACATGTTGGTTTAGGGAGTCCTTTAGTCCTTTTTAACCCTTCCCTTCCCTGCCCTTCCCTTCGTCGCCGCTTGTCCTTGTTCTCGTCCTCAGTCCCTCGTGTTCCTCATCTTTGTCGCCGTGTCCTTCGTTTCTGATCTTCTTTTTTTCTTTTTCGTTTTTCGTCCTCTAGTTTGCCTTTTTTTTATTGTCGCCTTTTTCATCCTATTCTTTGTTTCCGGTTCTCGTCCTTTTATCATTTCCGTTTTTGGCAGCGTGTTTTTGCTTTTGCTCCTCGTTTTCTTTGACTTTTTCGTCCTCACCTGTGCCATTATATTCATTTTTTCTCCTCGCCTTCCTCCTTGTTTTTGTAACCTTATTCTTTTTAATCCTTTTCTTTTTCTTTTGCCCTACGTCTTTGCCCTCGTCTTTGTAACTAATCTGGAATATCGTTTTCGTCTTCTTTGTTCTCTTTTTTTTCATCCTTCAAAACGTTTTCAGTACCTTTATCTTCATCTTTCGTTTTTATCCTCCTCGACTTATTCTTCAGCTTCCCACGTCCAGAGTTCCAGTCAGTCCAGCCACATAAAAGCTTCCAGTGAGGTGGAGATAAGACGCCGCTTCCCTCGTGTCATTATTAAACCTCTGATTGCTATCAAGACTTTATTAATTACCTGAGTAGATACACGAACCCAGAGTCCTCACTTCTTCCTGTCCTACTCCTCTTCCTTCTCATCTCTTGGTGTGTTCCTTGTCTGAATGTACACGTGACGGACCTGCGATCTCTTCCTCTGGCGCTTTCTTACTACTTTGGTCAAATCTTATCTTGTTTTTCCTCTTTTTTTGTGTCTACTGCATTATTTCACATTTTCTTTATCTCGAACCTCCCCAGTCTGTTTTCCTCCTAATTTCCGATATTTTCTTCCCTTTCCGCCTTTCAATTCTCCTCCAAATCCTACCCTTCAGTTCTCTCTCCTTACTTTTAATATTTTCTTCCTTCCTTCACTTCTGATCCACCAAACCTCACCTCCAGGTTTCCTCTTCTCACTTCCAACATTTTTTTTTCCATTTCTCTCTCTCTCTCTCTCTCTCTCTCTCTCTCTCTCTCTCTCTCTCTCTCTCTCTCTCTCTCTCTCTCTCTCTCTCTCTCTCTCTCTCTCTCTCTCTCTCTCTCTCTCTCTCTCTCTCTCTCTCTCTCTCTCTCTCTCTCTCTCTCTCTCTCTCTCTCTCTCTCTCTCTCTCTCTCTCTCTCTCTCTCTCTCTCAAGCCTCTATGTAGGGAATCTATTAGGAGCTGTTCAAGTGGGTCAATTCAGTGGTCGGAAAAAGTATGGAATGAACTTTAGCAGAGCCAGATGAAGGGTAATGAACCAAGGAGATCAGAACAGAACGCACGCACTTAACCTTCCTACCGATCATTACCTCCTCCTTCCGTTCTCTCCTTTCTCTCTTTCCGTTCCAGCTGTCTAAATGCGTCGCTTCCTTGTGTCCCCATTCCTTGCTTCCATTCCTTTCTCTCTCCTCCCTCACGCTTTGTCTCTCGCTGTCTCTGTCTCTCCTCTGTCTCTTGCCTCTAATTCACTCATTGATTCTTGGGGATAAGTTCTTAGAAGCCTCAGAGAAAGGCAGAGAGACGTGACCAGCATCTCTGCTTCTCTGTGGTGTACCAGTGACAGAAACTGAGATGGAGGACAGGTCAATCATCTCTCATAGTCGAAATTTTTACTTCACCATCTCTTCATTTTGCTGCATTTATCTTATTAATTAGAGATTTGTTTGTATGTCTTTATCTGCGTGACTTCTGAGTGTGTTGTCCAGTGCGTGTCGGAAGGAGGAATGGTGGAAGAGTGTTTGCGATGAATTTCGAGGTTGTTTTTTATCACACCCTAATAGGTCTAGCTTCATAAACAAAAATGCCCATCACCACCAGAGAAAATGCCCACCAGCATCACCAAAAATGCCCACCACCACCACCACAGAAAATGCCCACCAGCATCACCAAAAATGCCCACCAGCATCACCAAAAATACCCACCACCACCACCAAAAATGCCCACCACCACCACAGAAAAAGCCCACCACCATCGCCAAAAATGCCCACCACCGGTATTTTGGTGATGCTGGTGGGCATTTTTGGTGATGCTGATCGGCATTTTCTGTGGTGGTGGTGGTGGTGATGCTGATGCGATGGTGGTGGCATGATGGGCATGGTGGTGGGCGTTTTCTGTGGTGGTGGTGGGTATTTTTGGTGATGCTGGTGGGCATTTTTGGTGATGCTGGTGGGCGTTTTTGGTGATGCTGGTGGGCATTTTTGGTGGTGGTGGTGGGCATTTTTGTGATGCTGGTGGGCATTTTCTGTGGTGGTGGTGGGTATTTTTGGTGATGCTGGTGGGCATTTTCTGTGGTGGTGGTGGGTATTTTTGGTGATGCTGGTGGACATTTTTGGTGATGCTGGTGGACATTTTTGGTGATGGTGGTGGTGGTGGGCATTTTCTGTGGTGGTGGTGGGTATTTTTGGTGATGCTGGTGGGCATTTTCTGTGGTGGTGGTCGGTATTTTTGGTGATGCTGGTGGGCATTTTTGGTGATGCTGGTGGGCATTTTTGGTGATGCTGGTGGGCATTTTTGGTGATGCTGGTGGGCATTTTCTGTGGTGGTGGTGGGTATTTTTGGTGATGCTGGTGGGCATTTTCTGTGGTGGTGGTGGGTATTTTTGGTGATGCTGGTGGGCATTTTCTGTGGTGGTGGTGGGTATTTTTGGTGATGCTGGTGGGCATTTTCTGTGGTGGTGGTCATTTTTGGTGATGCTGGTGGGCATTTTTGGTGATGCTGGTGGGCATTTTTGGTGATGCTGGTGGGCATTTTTGGTGATGCTGGTGGGCATTTTCTGTGGTGGTGGTGGGTATTTTTGGTGATGCTGGTGGGCATTTTTGGTGATGCTGGTGGGCATTTTCTGTGGTGGTGGTGGTTTTTTTGGGGTGATGCTGGTGGGCATTTTTGGTGATGCTGGTGGGCATTTTCTGTGGTGGTCCACAGAAAATGCCCACCAGCATCACCAAAAATGCCCACCAGCATCACCAAAAATGCCCACCACCACAAACGGACATGCCCACCACCACCGAAAATGCCCACCACCATCACAGGACATACCCATCTATTACCAGAGAACGTAGCCCATCCACCAACAGACAACAGACCCATCCACCACCACCGACCATACCCATCCACCACCAGAGAACATACCCATCCACCACCACCGAACATACCCATCCACCACCAGAGAACATACCCATCCACCACCACCGACCATACCCATCCACCACCACCGAACATACCCATCCACCACCACCGAACATACCCATCCACCACCACCGAACATACCCATCCACCACCACCGAACATACCCATCCACCACCACCGAACATACCCATCCACCACCACCGAACATACCCATCCACCACCAGAGAACATACCCATCCACCACCACCGAACATACCCATCCTTCACCAGAGAACAGACCCATCCACCACCACCGAACGTACCCATCCACCACCACCGGCTATCCATCATCCACCAGCCTCCATCCGCCACCACCGGACCTTTTCTTCATCCATCTCACATCTTCTCTTCTTTTTTCTTTTTCTCTTTTTTTCCTGCATTCATACACTGTACAGTCGTATATCATGGATTCACTTTGTTTCTCTTTTTTATGTATTTTTTTTTTTTTTTCTATAATTGGTAATATTACATGGTGCATTTCTACTCTGTGTGAGGTTAGGTGACTCAAGAGTTGTCTCTGATACGGATTAACAAATTCTCTTAGGCTACTCCAGGCATAATTCTCCTTCTAAGCTACAGTGTTGATTTGATTACTCAAGACCATGATTTATTTTCCTTTTAATTCATATTGATGGATGACCAAAGATAAGCTAATTCGATAAGCCTCTACACTAACACTTGTTCATGGTAATAAAAACTTTTAATCATGTGAAAATTATCGGCCAAGGAAAAATGTGTTGTTTTTTTGTTGTACCTGAAAAAACTCGTTTTCTTTACATTCCTGTCCATTCCACTATGTATCTCTCCCTATTACTTGTAAAACTTGTGTAATCTTCCTCCAGTCCTCCACAAGACAAGATCTGTTCCAATACCTTATATCTCTTTGCTGTTATTCTTTTTCTTTTATAATCCATACTTTCTCTCCTCCCCCACCCTTACTGCACAAGGCTTTCTTCTCCCTCTCATCATTACTCTGTCCAACTTTCAGTCAAAACTTAACCAGTACTCTCAATCCTTCATCTCTTTCTCTGGTTAACTCTGGAACTCCCTACCTGCTTCTGTATTTTCAACTTCCTATGACTTGAGTTCATTTAAAAGGGAGGTTTCAAGACATTTATCCCTTTCATTCGGCTAACTCTTTCGGACGTGCAGGGGCTGGCAATTAAGTGGGCCTTTTTTTTTTTTTTTTTTGTTGCTCTTGGCCACCTTCGCTCTCTTACATAAAAAAACCACTCTATAAAATGTTGTTAAGCATCTGTTAGTCTCCCAACCCAAAACGTTTTCATATGTTGATATCACGACAGCGGCAGCGGCAGCTCTAACAGGAACAGTGGCAGTAACGTTGGAAACAGCAGTAAAAACGTGATAAGAAAGCTACTGTTTATCTTTTTAATCTCCAAACAGCATTTCAAGATCCTTCTTCTGTTTCCCCTGCCCTGCTGATGTGATCCGCTCGCTCTCCTACATACACATGTATGTTGTTCTGTTGCTCTGCATGCGTTTTTATTCCCAAGTTGTCTCATCTAAGTGTTCACTGAGAGTTACGCCATTCACAGTACACTGAGTTAGGTGAGGCAAAGGTGTGGACAAAAGTCAAGTAACTTTACGCTTTCACTTGCACTGTACTTTGTATTCTGCCTCAGTCTTACGTCCTCCAATCCTCTGACAGTTTCCTAACAAAGCATGACAAATAATATATCATCATCTTATGACACTACTTAAGATTGAAAGAAAGTTCTTAACGCAGTGGAAGTGAGTGTGGTGAGTTGCTCGACCAGTGACTGTGACAGCGCCTCCCTTCACCGACTCCTGGTGAATGTGAAGTGCCTGTGACTCACTCCTATGATATTAGTCTAAATGTGGCAAACTTCGTGCTCATCGACACCTGGAAGGACAACCGTGTAAATAATGTGTCAGTGTTCTGGCACTGTGCTGGTGAGTCCCTCGTTACTCTGAATAGCGGTGGTAGAAGCCAGTTGGCGGGGCGCGGTCGTCTCATTAGTCAGGCGAAACGCATAGGCTCTGAAAATGTCATCCACAATGCCCCGGTCCGATAGAGCACTAATGAAACAATGGAGAGTGAACCGCCCTCTGAGGCCTTCCGCATGTCCCCTGGCAAAGATGCAGTACTGGAGCCTCACATGGGCGTGGTCAAGATCCCTTTAGCTTAATGTGCAGGAGGAGCGTGAGGGAGGCACTGAGGAGGCGAGCTGAGTGCAGTGTTGGCCTTAGATCTCCAGGGACAGACTTCCACCAGCATCGCTTCACTCACAGCCCTGCCAGAGTTGTGTGCTGGGAGGTAGTAAGGTCAGGAGTTCAGTGAACTTCTACTCTCACTGCCATTGCGTCTTGCAGTTTTTCTTAATTTGAAGTCATCTGACCAAGAAAGAGTCTATCACTATCAGTTACTAATTCTTTTGCGAAGATTATAATTATCGACGGACCTCTAGGAGTGACTGAAAGAACAAGATACAGGTGAGCGGGTGATAACATCTGTACTTGCATTCTGGTAGCAACACATGAGTAAACCAACAACACGGCACTTCCCATTTCTCTCCCTCCAGCAGAGGAATAGTGTCATCAAGCCGGCAGCGGAAAGGAAGGTGTTGCAATTAATTGATGTGGTGGTGAGGTCAGACGTTTCCTACGGATGGAATTTCATCTTCCTTTCACATTGTAAAGCATCTCCGGGAAAACAATAGTGTGAAAGATGCGTTCACTTCACTCCTATATAGAACCAATAGAAAAGCTCGATTAGAAGACAGACAAATGGGCGGGGAGTGGAAAGAAACAAGTGACGTGCAATTCCACTGACACACACCCTTGGAAATCTCCTGGGGAAGTGAGAAGACTCCAAAGGCTCTAAAGACTCCTTGCCTCTCATAAAGCGATGACAGGAGGCAGCTCAGGGGAGGTGATTCTGGAAGGCTGCTGCTGAAAACCCCATCCAGCCTTTCCTCTCAGGTAACAAAATTTTCCGAGCTGTTGACGCTACACCTGTTAAGAATCTGAGGCTGAGGGAATTGGGTTTTTTGTGATTATGTAACGTTAGCTGAGTCTGTTCTTTCTTTTTCTAGTGTGTGTGTGTGTGTGTGTGTGTGTGTGTGTGTGTGTGTGTGTGTGTGTGTGTGTGTGTGTGTGTGTGTGTGTGTGTGTGTGTGTGTGTGTGTGTTGGGGAAGGGTGATTGGTTAAGTTGGCATCTCTCTCTCTCTCTCTGTCTCTCTCTCTCTCTCTCTCTCTCTCTCTCTCTCTCTCTCTCTCTCTCTCTCTCTCTCTCTCTCTCTCTCTCTCTCTCTCTCTCTCTCTCTCTCTCTCTCTCTCTCTCTCTCTCTCTCTCTCTCTCTCTCTCTCTCTCTCTCTCTCTCTCTCTCTCTCTCTCTCTCTCTCTCTCTCTCTCTCTCTCTCTCTCTCTCTCTCTCTCTCTCTCTCTCTCTCTCTCTCTCTCTCTCTCTCTCTCTCTCTCTCTCTCTCTCTCACTACATATTTGAGGTCCAGCCATTCCCGCCCCTGATGGCCACACTCTCCCATGCAGGCAATGGTCGAGTTATGACGCGCAATGCCTTCAATTTACATCAGTGTCAGTAATTCAGTAATGGCGGATCATCGGCTTACGTGAGGAATTGAAATGGCTGGGTTTTTTTTTTTTATCTTTTCAGTAGTTTTTTCCATTCTTTTGTTTCCGAATGTTTTCAGTGGCAACATTCCTTTAGTTTCTATTTCCGTATTCGTTTGCAGTTAGTTTGTTATTTTTGTATGTGTGTTACGTTTTTTTTCTTTTTTTTTTATCTATTTTTGCGTGTTCAGTTTCAGTTGCGGCTTAGTTTCATAGACTCAGGGATAGATGGCCTCGTCTTGTGTCATAAGCTGCATGTGGCCATTGGTTTGCAGTGCTTTTAACGACATTTCACACTGTTACCTTATTCCTCTTACTCATCTTCCTACTACTTATTCATCTTCTTACTACTCATCTTCTTCCTTCTCCTCCTCTTCGTCCTCCTCTTCCTCCTCCTCCTCCTCCTCCTCCTCCTCCTCCTCCTCCTATTACTACTACTACTACTACTACTCTTCCTCCTCCTCCTCCTCTTCCTAAATGTTACTTTCACCTGGCAATATACAACGAAAACAGAAGGCAACAATGAGACAAGTGAAAGGCAAAGGTGACATTAAAACTAAGATGAAATGAAGGAGTCAGATCATTTATTTCTTCACTTTTTTTGCAGAAGAGAGAGAGAGAGCAGTCTGACCGATTTCTGCCATGACATTTCAGCAAAACAAAATGAAGAGTGCGGAAAATAAAGGAAAGGAAAGGTGACAGAGAAGCATGTTGAAGGAGAAGTACTAAGAGAGTGTATGTCAGTAGGAATGTACGTATGTGTGTCTGTCTAACGTTTTAACAGCAATTATGTCAGTGGATTTCTCTTCACCTTCCAGCAAAAACAAAAGACAAAAATGAGATGGAAAAGAGGAAAAACGCGGAAGGGAAACTGAGAATAATAAAGACATTTGTTTTTGTTTTTTTCTGACATGTCTACAGTTTATAGATGGACGAGCTTCTCTCTTGAAATTTCAGTAAAAAACAAAAGTAGAGTAGAAGAAAAATAAACAAAAAACGGAGAATGGTGAGAAGGAATCAAATTGAAGCAGAAATACTAGAAACATGTATGTCAGTGTGTGTGTGTGTGTGTGTGTGTGTGTGTGTGTGTGTGTGTGTGTGTGTGTGTGTGTGTGTGTGTGTGTGTGTGTGTGTGTGTGTGTGTGTGTCTGGCATTTAAACTCTTGCGTCGCAGGATTTTCCTTTCACATTGCAAGGGAATAAAAACTAGACAAAATAAAGAGAGAAAGATGGCAAGGAAGGCTGAAATGAACAAGGAATTCAGCCTATTTTTTTCATTTTTTTTTTTTATTTATACCTTGTGGGCTTTTCACGGGAATGTATGGGCTAAAGGGGATACTTTTTTTAGGGTACCTCCTATCTCAAAGCCCACCCGCTAGGAAACCGTTGCCCTGAGTGAGGAAGCCCAACCTGCACTCAGACCGTGGACAGGATTCGAACCCGTGCGCTTGGAGACCCCTCGGATCCCAAAGCACGCATGGTTCCACTGTACCACGGCGGCCCCAATTTTGTTTGCTTCTCTCTCTCTAACAATTTAACAACTTCGTCGACGGATTTTACCTTCGCCTTGTAAAAGAGCAAAAATGAGGGACAAAAATGGCATAGATGAAAAGGAAATATGAAAAGTTAAATGAAATGTAGCAGCAATACTAAGCGTGTTATTTTAATCTGCCTCTCTGCCTAATACTTTAAAAGCATTTATGTCCAAGACAAAAAGAAAAAGGAAAAGAAATACAGCCAACATAAAACAGAAAAGATAGCCAGAAACCAAAGGCACAAGTTGAAACATTTTATTTCTATCACTACATACAATATTTCTCGACATATTCAGATCAATGTAGACTCTATCGAAAGGTATAAGGAAAAAATGTTGCGACTATTACTTTGATCTGTTTCACTCCTGATCAGTTTTACACCTCGACCACGCAAACAACAACTGGTCCCTGAATGTCTCTCCTTTGTGGCTCAACAAAACACTAATACTAATACTGAAAAACTTAATAATGTGAACTGCTTCCTCCTGAATTATCCTTAACAGCTTTGTATTCAAAACATAAAATCTAGTGTTACTTCATGCTTTTAATTCTATAAAACACTAAAGTAAACTCAATATTTTCCTCTGCTTCATCGTGAGTCTCCTTAACACATTAATACCCATCCATGTCTATGGTGAATGGACTCCTGGTGTCTCACATTAATGGTTATATTCATGTTATTAAGGAAGCATAGACGCCCCAAAAGTGGCATGTTATCACTTGCCAAATATGAAGTGTTTCCAAATGAGAACACGATGTTGTCTGAGATTTTTTTTTTATGTAGGGAAGAGGGCCAGCCAAAGGCAAAAAAAAAGAAAAGATAAAAAAAAGGCTCTCTAAAAAAGTGGAAAAGTGTCAGCCAAAATTAGAGAGCAAATGCCTCGATACCTCTATACCGCTTCATTGTCAATGTTCCATCTGATAACGTGTTTTTATGTACTACTTGGCACTTCCGATCAGAGTCTGTAGAGCGATGTGTCTTGTCTCTGACCCACTCAACCACTGCTCAGTACTGGCAGATCATTCTCATTCTCCGCCATTTCATCTTTACTGACTTGCTCCTTTCCCGCTCTCTTCCGTCATTAAACTTCCTTTGGCATTTTCTCTTTCCTTTCTTCTCTTTTATTGTCTTATTTTTGTGATGTTCGTACCTTAAATTCTTTCTCCTCTCCCCATCTCGTACTTTTTCTCTTTCTTTTTCAATTTGCTTCTTTTTCACCTTATTTTTATTTGGCGTACTCCCTTCTCAGTCTTTTTTTCCTCTTTTTTACCTAGTCCTTTATTTATTTTCCCGTATTCCCAGTTCTCTTCATTCTCTTTATGACCAAATCTTTTTTCTTTCGAGGCAGTCCTTTCCGCTACTTTGCCACCACCTCTCTCTCTCTCTCTCTCTCTCTCTCTCTCTCTCTCTCTCTCTCTCTCTCTCTCTCTCTCTCTCTCTCTCTCTCTCTCTCTCTCTCTCTCTCTCTCTCTCCATAACACACTCACTCTGTCTTCCTCTGGCTACTCCTACTCTCACTTTTCCTCATCTTGCTTTCCTCAGATCGTCATATACGTCATATTTTTTCCTCCCTTCCACGGACCACCGACGGGAAATTGTATCACATGAAGATAAACGCCTGTAGCCGCCACGAAACCAGAGATGAGCAGTCCACTGGCAGCTCTCCATCTTGTCCATATACGTCACGCAAAAAACGCCGGAATGGGAAGGAGAAAGAGAGGAAAGAAAGAGCAGAAGAGAGATGAATAGTAGAGGTGAGGTTGGGAGGGGATAGGAGGATGAAGAGGAGTGAGGTTATGAATGGAGGGAAGGGAAAAAGTAAGAGGGTAGGAGATGGGGATTAGGAGTGAGGGGATGGGAGTGGAGGAGAATGAGGAAGTCAGAAAGAGAAAATGGAGAGAGAGAGAGAGAGAGAGAGAGAGAGAGAGAGAGAGAGAGAGAGAGAGAGAGAGAGAGAAACCACATTCCTCATTCATTACTCATTTTTTTATCCTTCCTTCATTTCTATCACACCCACTACTGTGATTACCACCATCGCTACCATCATCGCTTCCACCACCACCACCACCACCACCACCATCATCATCATCATCAGGAACAGCACCACCCGCATGCTATTAATAACAGGTTCCGATAGGCCAGTGACCAGGTGGCGGGTTTTATAATGCTCATAAAGAGACTATAGGGAGTTAAGAGCCTCGGCCTGGCAAGGGAGCCAACCAGTGTTCCTCTCACCCATCCCTTCCTTCCTTCTTTCCTTCCTTCCTTCATTTTTTTTCTTTCTATGTCTCTTTCTACAATCTTTTCTGCCGTTCGAATTGTTTGTGCCTCCTTCTCCCCTCCTCCTTCTCCTCTTTTTCTCTCTGCTCGTGTGGTTATTCCTCCTTCCTCTCCTCTTCTCCTCCTCCTCCTCCTCCTCTTGTCCTCATCCTTCCCCTCTTGTCTTCTCTCTCCCAATCCCTTTCTCTCCCTCCATATCTTCTTTTCTCCTGTTTCCCCTTTGTTCTTAACTATTTATCCTCTTCCCATGTCCTTTCCTGTGTCCTGTGTCTCCCCTTCCATCTCTCCTCTTTGTTTTATTCTTTTCCTTCCTGTTCATTTCTCCCCCAATCTTCTCTACTCCTCCGCCTCCTTCTTTCCTTCGTCTCCCTCTCATTCGTTTTCTTTTTCGCCTGAGTTGTCGCCTAAATCCTTCCGCTTTCTCGTACGCAACCAGTCGTGTCATGCTGTGCTTGTCTTGTTGTGAAAGAAGAGAGAGAGAGAGAGAGAGAGAGAGAGAGAGAGAGAGAGAGAGAGAGAGAGAGTGTAGGGTAGGGGTTTAGAAGATGAGGAATAGGAGAAATGAGGAATGAATAGATCTCTTTATAGATTTGTTGAACCGCCAACCAGTCGCTCCCGTTGAGGATTCTTCCCCTCGTAAAAATCTTAAGAGGTTTAGGAGCGGTGATGGTTTGCCGGGGCTCTGTGTGCTGGTGAAGGCCACGCGCGATGAAATATTTAATGGTGTCAGAAATGCACACTTGTCAGGGAAGTGAAATGAGACGTTAGAAATGTTGAATTGTGAAGACTTTAAGGAGGAAGCGAGATGTGATTTCAGAAGTGTATAATTATTTGTTTATGAGGAAGTGATTGGTATGATGTCTTACGGTAGAGGTGACTTGTATAGGTGTTAATGAGAAAATGAAATATGATAAAAGTGAAGAAATGTTAAGTTTGAAAGAGTAGATGTAACAAGTCAGTCGTTGTTACGTTGTGAGTGAGAAAGGGAAGGGTAAAGTTGGAATCGAGGAAATATTAATGTGTAGATGAAAAGTCTGTGGAAAGATAATACTGTTGTTTCACTAAAATTTAGAAACAGATGTAGTTCCGTTATCAAAGTGTTCCAAATAAAGATGACGGGAAAAGAAATTTTGTTGTTGATGAATCTGTCAGTATATCTGGAATTAAAGTGGTCGTGTTCAACATAAAAGGTTGTAATGTTAGAAATGAAGAATTGTGGTGTTTCCAGAGAAACATAAACATGAATTGTTACGTGTGAGAAAATAACAGAGCTGCGTTGTCACGAAGCAAGTCTTCCAGCTGCAGCAACCGCAGCTTCCAACATTCTTTTCCCCAAACCTTTACTATCGGTGAGCAGTTTTTGCTGTAATTTATTTTATTTATTTTTTCTAGATAATGAGTAATGGTGAGTGATGAAAGAAGCGATGTTGCACGTCCCTCACGCGTCTATTTGTCACGTGCTGCTGTCACACGTGCAGACTTGATTGTTGTTGTTGTCGTTGGTGGTGGTGGTGGTGATGGTAGTGGTGGTGGTAGTAGTGGTGATGGTGGTAGTGGTGGTGGTGGTGGTGGTGGTGATGGACGCCGCTGGGAAGACCCACCGCTGCCAACACTTAGGAAGTAAGTTGTAAATCATTAAAGCCTGCTGAAAAATAGTAAACTAATAGATGGTGGACCAGAAAACTTGTGCAAAATATTTTGAAAACCAAAGAAAATTGCTGAATTGTTAAAAAATTAAGAAATTATGGGAAAAATACATTTGCAAATTGGCTTTGTTATAATTTTGACAATTTGTGTAACATTTAAAAAATAGCGTTAACCTTTTTCAGTGCTGGACAAAATATTCCCATAATCACAAACAATATTTTAGACACTTTTCTACAGGTCTGTTGAAATAGTACCGTAAACTAGAAGCGTCCAAATTTACATTCTACTCTCGCATTATTTTCTGTCAACATGCAAACAATATTTCTCTCTTTGTCCTGCCACCAGCTAAAGAGTTTGGCCAAATTATGCACAGTCACAGTCAAGCAAAGTTAGCGGGCGGCCGTTTACCGTAACCTCAACAACAGGAGGTTAAATAAATCTTGTTAAAATCGATTCCCAATTCAGTGTCTCATAAAGTGTCGCGGGCGCGTGGCTGGCCAGGTGGGCGGGTGGTGCTGGTCATGGCGAGGTCTGCGTCAAGTGTGTGAGTGTGTGGCGGCAGTGCAGCAGGCCAAGGTGTCTCATTAGGCTGTCCTCTATAAGCATAGTTCTTTAATCGCCTTAATC